>NW_025534272.1:0-100000 GCF_020615455.1 Coregonus clupeaformis
CAAGTGCTCAGCATATGTAGAACTCCTTCGACTGTTGAAAAGCATTCCTCATGAAGCTGGTTGAAAGAATGCCACAGTGTGCAAAGCTGTCATCAAGGCAAAGGTGGCTACTTTGAAGAATCTCAAATATAAAATATTTTTTATTTGTTTAACACTTTTTTGTTACTACATGATTCCATATGTGTTATTTCATAGTTTTGATGTCTTCACTATTATTCTACAGTGTAAAAAATAAAGACAATACTTGAATGGTAGGTGTGTCCAAACTTTTGACTGGTACTGTGTATATATATATATATATATATTTATAAAATATATGCGAAATATACGTGTATTTTCCCTATGCAGACCTGTCCCTCCCACCTTGCCCTCTGTGGAAGTGACCCCCAAGAAGCCTCAGAGCTTACCCAGGAACCCGAGCTCCTGGCTGGGGAGGAAGGAGCAGGAAGAGGTGCTCCCGGGAGGTAGCTCCCCAGCCTGAAGGAGGTGGAGGACGCCGTGCAGGAAGGCCTCGGAGCTGGCCTCGGGCCGGGGTCGAGGAGGTGCTGAAGGAGCTGTTAGAGAGGGTGGTGGAGGCAGCCATGAGGGGGAGTGCAGAGGGGAGGCTCAAGGGGGAGGTGAAGGAGGAGGTGGCTGAAGTAGAGGGGATGGAGTGGGGGAGAGTTGGGGAGGAGGAGAGCAGGAGGTAGAGGAGGGAGGAGAGGTGGAGGAGCAGGAGAACAGGAGGAGGCTGTGACTGAAGTGGTGGAAGAGGAGGTGGAGGTTGGAGGAGAAGGGGAGGCCATTGAAGATGGGTCTGTAGAGGAGAGTATAGCAGAGTGGAAGATCAATTAGTGGAAGCCCCTGTTGCTCCCCCTCACTAAGGGAGAGGTTGTGGAGAAACTACCCTCCCAGAAGGGGAGGAGGAGGGAGGAGGAAAGGTAGTCGTAGAGGGAGATGGAGGGTGAAGAGGATGAGGGAGGGAGGAAAGGTAGTGGAAGTAGAGACGGAGGAAGGAGGGGAGGTGGCACAGACAGAGCAGGAGACTGTGACTGAGGAGGCTGGAGGAGAGAAGAGGAGGGAGAGGGGGAGGGATTAGGAGAGGAGGTGGGGGGTGGAAGACTGTAAGGAGATGAAGACTACTCAGTCGGTATCAGAGGCAGTCAAAGAGAAGGGAGGAGGAGGAGGAGGGAGGGAGGAGGAGGGAGGAGAGAGGGGGAGGAGGGAAGGATGGAGGAGGTGGTGGAGGTGGGAGGAGAAGGGGAGGAGGGAAGGATGGAGGAGGTGGTGGATGTGTGGGGAGGGAGGGGAGGAGGGGAAGGATGGAGGAGGTGGTGGAGGTGGGGAGGAGAGGAGGAAGAGGGAAGGATGGAGGAGGTGGTGGAGGTGGGGGAGGAGAAGGGGGAGGAAGGAAGGATGGAGGAGGTGGTGGAGGTGGGAGGAGAGAGGAGGAGGGAAGGATGGAGGAGGTGGTGGAGGTGGGAGGAGAGGGGGAGGAGGGGAAGGATGGAGAGGTGGTGGAGGTGGGAGGAGGAGGAGGGAAGGATGGAGGAGGTGGTGGTGGTGGGAGGAGGGAGGGAAGGGTGGAGGTGGGAGGGGAGGGGAGGAGGGAAGGATGGAGAGGTGGTGGTGGTGGGAGGAGGAGAGAGAGAGGAAGGAAGGATGGAGGAAGGTGTGGTGGTTGTGGGAGGAGGCTGGAGCTGAGGGTAGTGATTGGGGAGGCAGGGGGTGAGGGAGGAAGGGGATGGAAAGAGTGTGGGAGAGGAGGAGAGATGAGGGGGGTGGTGGTAGGTGCTGCAGACCAGCTGGGAGGTGAAGAAGCAGGAGGAAGAGAAGGAGGAGAGGAGACACCAGAAAAGCAGGAGGACCAAGGTAAACTATAGTGGAATTAACCACCAGGGGTCATGTTCAGTAGCCAAACATTGGGAGCGTTGCAGCTAGAAATGTCACGAGGAGAATAGAGCCGGCGTGGTAAGCTATTTTCATGTCAGAGAGGCATGTTTGTTCTGAATGTTGGTCAACATGGTGTCCTAATGAATGTGGCTGAAGGCTTATGTCCCAGTAGTACTCTTGGTGCAGTGGTCAAAAAGCAACCTGATCCTGGGAGCTACAGAGTATATGCAGGCTTTTTTGTTCCAGCCCAGCACTTACATACCTGGGCCATGCTCAGTAGGGAGATATAGCGTTGTGGAACTGAGTGAAACAGGAAGCTACTACTGAGTGAAACAGGAAGCTACTACTGAGTGAAACAGGAAGCTACTACCTGAACATGTACAATAACAACACAGGTTTTTATTTGTCCTTAACGATTACAAGCATATCCATAACATAATGCAGCCACCACTATGCTTGACAATATGGAGAGTGGTACTCAGTAATGTGTTGTATAGGATTTGCCCCAAACATAACACTTTGTATTCAGGACGAAAAGTTAATTGCTTTGCAAAATGTTTTGCATTATTACTTTAGTGCCTTGTTGCAAACAGGATGCATGTTTTCGATTATTTTTATTCTGTACTAACTTCCTTCTTTTCACTCTGTCAATTAGGTTAGTATTGTGGAGTAACTACAAGTTATTGATCCATCGTCAGTTTTCTATCACAGCCATTAAACTCTGTAACTGTTTTAAAAATGACCATTGGCCTCATGGTGAAATCCTGAATGGTTTCCTTCCACTTGGCCGGCCAATTGAGGAAGGGCGCCTGTATCTTTTTAGTGACTGGGTGTTTTGATACACCATCCAAGGGAGTGTAATTAATAACTTCACCATGCTCAAAGGGATATTCAATGTCTGTTTAAAAAAACAACAACATTGATTTAGCAATAGAGTGCCCTTCTTTGCGAGGCATTTGGAAAACCTTCCTGTTCTTTGAGTTGAATCTGTGTTTGAAAATCACTGGTCAGCTGAGGAGCTTACAGATAATTTACATGTGTGTTGATACAGAGATGAGGTAGTCATTCAAAAATCATGTTCCCAACACTACTATTGCACACAAAAGAGTGAGTCCATGCAACTATTATGTGACTTGTTTGGCTACATTTTACTCCAGAATGTGTTTAGAGCTTTCCATATAACAAAGGGGTTGAATAGCTTTTGACTCAAGACATTTCAGCTTTTCATTATTCATCAAAGATTTCTAAAAACATAAATCCACTTTGATATTATTGGGGTTATTGTGACCCAAAACATCAAAATGTAATCCATTTTAAAATTCAGGCTGTAACACAACCAAAAAATGTGGAAAAAGTCAAGAGGTGTGAATAGTTGCTGAAGGCACTGTATGTGCTGACTGAGAGTACTCCACCACACATATACACACACACACACACACACACACACACACACACACACACACACACACACACACACATCTATACGATTAGCCCCATACATTCCATAGGTCCACTCTATAACCCCCTACCCCGAGCCTTGGGCCTTCTCAGTTTTCATTTACACATGTGTGCCAAATGTCTGACCCCTCCACTAGAAGTGCTGCTGGACCCAGGTGAGAGCTCCCTGAGATCCACATACCAGGAGGAGTCTCAGGACCCGCTCCCTCCCGGCCCCCCACCGTCCTTGAGGAGAGACGGAGAGCAACACCATGGGAGGAGGAAGGTCTGGAGGGATGGCGGATCTGGAGTCGAGCGGCGCAGCAAGATCCATCACGTTTCAGGACAGCGTTTTAAACCTTGACCCTGATGAGGTCACGTCCCACTGAATAACTTTGTGGAGGACATTCTTGCAACAGCCGAGGGAGAAGGAGCAAAAGGAGAGACCAACTAAGGGTGGTGGAGGCCACTACAGGCACTACTGACAAAACAGGTAACTTTATCCTGTATTATAACTACCCTGACAACACAGGTAACTTTATCCTGTATTATTACTACTGACAACACAGGTAACTTTATCCTGCAATAATAACTAACCAGGCAATTTATATAATTAAACAGGTAATTTATCCAAAAAGTTATCTGTGTATTATAACTACTGACAACACGAGGTAACTTTATCCTGTATTATAACTACTGACAACAGGTAACTTTATCAAAATATTATAACTACTTACAACGGGTAACTTTATCCTGTATTATAACTACTGACAACGAAGTAACTTTTATCACTGTATTATAACTACTGACAACACAGGTAACACTGTATTATAACAAACAAATAACTTTATCCTGTATTATAGCTACTGACTAACACTTTAGGTAACTTTATCCTGTATTATAACTACTGACAACACATGTATCACATATTATACCTATAACTTATTATTATAACTACTAACAACACAGGTAACTTTATCCTGTATTATAACTACTAACAACACAGAGTAACTTATCTGTATGATAACTACTAACAACAGGGGTAGCTTTATATCTGTATGATAACTACTAACAACACAGGTAACTATATCCTGTATTATAACTACTGACAACACAGGTAACTTTATCCTGTATTATAACTACTAACAAGACAGGTAACTGTATCCTGTAATTATAACTACTGACAAACAGGTAACTGTATCCTGTATTATAACTACTGACAACAGGTAACTTTTATCCTGTATTATAACTACTGACAACACAGGTAACTTTATCCTATGTATAACTACTGACAACACAGGCTAACTTTATCCTGTATGATAACTACTGACAACACAGGTAACTTTATCCTGTATTATAACTGCACCTTAAAAACAGTAACTTTATCCGGTATTATAACAACTAAACACAGGTAACTTTATCCTGTATTATAACTACTAACAACACAGATAACTTTATCACTGTATTATAACTACTAACAACAAGATAACTTTATCCTGTATTATAACTACTGACAACACGGGTCACTTTATCACTGTATTATAACCACTGACAACACAGGTAACTTTATCCTGTAGTGTAACTACTAACAACACAGGTAACTTTATCACCTTATTATAAATACTAACAACAGGTAACTTTATCGAGAGTATCATAACTACTGACAACACAGGTAACTTTATCACTGTATTATAACTACTGACAACACAGTAACTTTATCCTGTTTGTAACTAATGACAACAGGTAACTTTATCCTGTATTGTAACTACTGACAACACCAGTAACTGTCTTTAAAAAACGAAGCGATAAATAGTCATAACTACTGACAACAGGTAGCTTTATCCTGTAAGCCCATAACTTCTCTGACAACACGGGTTTTTGTGATTCGCGGTGTTGGTTTTATCCTGATTTAACTACTGACAACGGGAGTAACTTTTATCCTGTAGTATAACTACTGACAACACAGGTAACTTTATCCTGTATTATAACTACTAACAACACAGGTAACTTCATCTATTATAACTACTAACAACACAGGTAACTTTATCCTGTATTATAACTACTAGACAACACAGGTAACTTTATTCTGTATTATAACCTACTAACAACAGGTAACTTTATCTGTATTATAATACTAACAACACAGGTAACTTTATCTGTATTATAACTACTGACAACACAGGTAACTTTATCCTGTAGCAATAAGGTAATTGTTATAACTACTAACAACACGGGTAACTTTATCGCATTACGAGTAACTACTAACAAACAGGTAACTTTATCACTGTATTATAACTACTGACAACACAGGTAGCTTTATCCTGTATGATAACTATTTAAAACAGGTAACTTTATCCTGTATTATAACTACTAAACAACACAGCAACTTTATCCTGTTATAACTACTAACAACAGTTAACTTTATCCATGTTATAACTACTTACAACAGGTAACTTTATCATAGTATTATAACTACTGACAACAGATAACTTTATCATAGTATTATAAATACTTACAACAAGGTAACTATATCTATTATAACTACTAACAACAGGTAACTTTATCCTGTATTATAATTACTAACAAACTTTAGGTAACTTTATCACCTATATTATAACTACTGACAACACAGGTAACTTTACCCTGTAGTATAACTACTGACAACCCAACAGGTAACTTTGTCCTGTATTGTAATAACTTTACCAACAACACAGGTAACTTTATCCTGTATTATAACTACTAACAACAGGTAACTTTATCAGTATCGCATAACTACTGACAACACAGGTAACTTTATCCTGTATTGTAACTACTAACAACACAGGTAACTTTATCACCATATATATAACTACACAAACAGGTAACTTTGTCGTATCATAACTACTCAACGCACTGATAACTTTATCCTAGTAGTATAATACTGACAAACAATAACTTTATCCTAGTATTATAACTACTGACAACACAGGAAACAATTTATCACTTATAACTACTGACAACACAGGTAACTTTATCCTGTAGTATAACTACTGACAACAGATAATTTTATCCTAGTAGTATAACTACTGACAACACAGGAAAGCTTTATCCTGTATTATAACTACTGACAACCAGGTAACTTTATCCTGTATTATAACACTACTGACAAACAGGTAGCTTTATCCTAGTATTATAACTACTGACAAACGGGTAACTTTATCCTGTATTATAATACTGACAACAGGTAACTTTATCCTGTATTATAACTACTAATATTACAGGTAGCTTTATCCTGTATTATAACTACTGACACAGGTACATTTATACTGTGCTAACTACTGACAACAGGTAACTTTATCCTGTATTGTAACTGCTGACAACAGGTAACTTTATGTGTATTGTAACTACTAATAGCCCACAGGTAACTTTATCCTTATTATAGCGACTGACAACAGGTACCTTTATCACCTATATTATAATACTAACAACGACAGGTAACTTTATCCAGTATTGTAACTACCTGACAACACAGGTAACTATATCGTATATTGTAACTACTGACAACACAGGTAACTTTATCCTGTAGTGCAACGACTAACAACACAGGTAACTTTTATCCTGTATTATAACTATAACAACACAGGTAACTTTATCACCATGTAGTATAACTACTGACAACAGGTAACTTTATCCTGTCATTATAACTACTGACAACTACAGGTAACTTTATCTTTTATTATAACTCTGACAGCACAGGTAACTTTATCCTGTATTGATAACTACTGACAACCAGGTAACTTTATACGTGTATTATAACTACTAAAAACAGGTAACTTTATCCTGTATTATAGCTTCTAACAACACAGGTAACTTTATCCTATAGTATAACTACTGGAACAGATAACTTTATCCTGTATTATAACTACTACAAAGTAACTTTATCCTGTGTTATAACTACTGACAACACAGGTCAACACTTGTCACCCATGTATTATAACTACTGACAACAGGTACCTTTTTATCCTGTATTATAACTACTAACAACACAGGTAACTTTATCTGTATTATAAATACTAAAAACAGGTAACTTTATTCAGTATTATAACTACTGACAACACACGGAAACTTTATCTGTATTATAAAACTGACAACAGATAACTTTTATCACTGTATTATAACAACTGACAACACAGGTAACTTTTATCCTGTATTACTAACTACTGACAACATAGGTACGACCATATCGCATTAACTACCTGACAACAGGTAACTTTATCCTGTATTATAACTACTGACAACAGGTAACTTTATGCAATATTATAACTACTAACAACCTTATAGCTTTATCTGTATTATAACTACTGACAACAGGTAACTTTATCCTGTATTATAACTACTGACAAACAGGTAACTTTATCCTGTATTATAACTACTGACAACAGAGTAGCTTTATCTGTATTACTAACTACTGACAAACCAGTTTATCCTGTATTTTAACACCTTCTGACAAACGTAACTTTTATCCTGTCAGTATAACTACTGACAACAGGTAGCTTTATCCTGTATTATAACTACTGACAACAGGTAACTTTATCACCGTATTGTCGCTACTGACAACAGGTAACTTTATCACTGTATTATAGCTACTAACAACACACGGTCACTTTATCCTGTATTATAACTACTGACAACACATGTCACTTTATCCTGTATTATAACTACTGACAATTCACACGGGTCACTTTATCCTATAGTATAACTACTGACAACAGGTAACTTTATCCTGTATTATAACTACTACTAATAACAACACGAGGTAACTTTTTATCACCATCCTGTATAACTACTGACAACAGGTAACTTTATCTGTAGTATAACTACTGACAACAGGTAACTTTATCCTGTATTAGAACTACTAACAACACATGTCACTTTGTCCTGTATTATAACTTTACTGACAATACAGGTCACTTTATCCTGTATTATAACTACTGACAAACAGGTAACTTTATCACTGTAGTATAACTACTAACAACACAGGTAACTTTATCACTGTTATAACTACTGACAACAGGTAACTTTATCTGTATTATAACTACTGACAAACAGGTAACTTTATCGCAATATTAGAACTACTAACAACACAGGTAACTTTATCTGTATTATAACTACTGACAACAGGTAACTTTATCCTGTATTATAACTACTGACAACACAGGTAACTTTATCCTGTAGTATAACTACTGACAACAGGTAACATCACAATATTATAACTACACCTGTGACAACACAGGCAATGCTGATCGTCAACTACACAGAACATAGGTAACGTACACATAAACATTTATTCCTGTCCAGAGTGTATGCATCAAGCTGTCTCACTACAGAAACAGGAGATAGACTAGTGTCTGTCCAGGGGTGTACTGTACATCAAAGTACATCTCCTCACAAAACAGGAGATGAGACTAGTGTCTGTCCAGGGTGTACTGTACATCCAAGCTGTCTCACTACAGAAACAGGGGATAGACTGGTGTCCTGTCCAGGGTGTGTACTGGTACATCAATGTCTCACTACAGAAACAGGAGATAGACTGAGTGTGCTGTCCAGGGGTGTGCTGGTACATCCAAGCTGTCTCTCACTACAGAAACAGCAGAATAGACTAGTGTCCTGTCCAGGGGGTGTACTGTACATCAAGCTGTCTCCTACATAAACAGGTGATGAACTAGTGTCTGTCCAGGGTGTATACATCAAGCTTATCTCACTACAGAAACAGAATGAAAACTAGTGTCCTGTCAGGGGTGTAATCATCAAGCAGTCTCACTACATAAACAGGTGATAGACTAGTGTCTGTCCAGGGGGTGTACTGTATCCAAGCTGTCTCACTACAGAAACAGAGATAGACTGAGTGTCCTGTTCAGGGGTGTACTGTACATCAAGCTGTCTCTCTACAGAAACAGGAGATAGACTGGTGTACTGTCCAGGGGGTGTACTGTATATCCGTCTCACACAAAACAGGAATGAGAGACTAGTGTCCTGTCCAGGGGGTGTGCTGTACATCAAGCTGTCCACCCCTCTACGGAAACAGGTTAGACTAGTGTCCTGTCCAGGGGGTGTACTGTGCTCTATCGGCTGTCTCCCTACAGAAACGGGAATGGGCTAGTGTCCTGTCCAGGGTGTACCATGTACATCAATGCTGTCACTACAGAAACAGGAGATGGACTGAGTGTCCTGTCCAGGGTGTACTGTGCAAGCTGTCTCACTACAGAAACAGGAGATCTGCTAGTGTCCTGTCCACAGTGTACTGTACATCAAGCTGCCTCACTACCCAGAAACAGGAGATAGACTAGTGTCCTGTACGGGGGGTGTACTGTACATCCAAGCTGTCTCACTGCAAAAACAGGAGATAGACTGCAGTGTCTGTCCAGGGGGTGTACTGTACATCAATGTCTTCACTACAGAAACAGGGAGATAGACTAGTGTCCTGTCCAGGGGGTTCTTTCTGTGCATCAAGCTGTCTCACTACAGAAACAGAGATAGACTGAGTGTCTGTCCAGGGGGTGTACTGTACATCAAGCTGTCTCACTAGAAACAGGAGATAGACTAGTGTCCTGTCCAGGGTGTACTGGTACATCAAGCTTCTCACTACAGAAACAGGAGATAGACTAGTGTCCTGTCCAGGGGGTGTACTGGCGCATCAATCGGTCTCACTACAGAAGCAGGAGATAGACTAGTGTCCTGTCCAGGGGGTGTACTGGTACATCAAGCTGTCTCACTGGGGAAAAGGGAGATAGACTGAGTGTCCCTGTCCAGGGGGTGTGCTGTACATCAAGCTGTCTCACACTCACGGAAACAGGAGATAGACTAGAGTCCTGTCCAGGGGTTGTACTGGTACATCAAGCTGTCTCACTACAGAACCAGGAGACAGACTAGTGTCCTGTCCAGGGGGTGTACTGTATATCAAGCTGTCTCACACTCACGAGAAACAGGAGATGGGGCAGAGTCCCTGTCCAGGCGGGTGTACTGTACATCAAGCTGTCTCACTACAGAAACAGGGGAGATAGACTAGTGTCCTGTCCAGGGGGTGTACTGTACATCAAGCAGTCTCACACTACAGAAACAGGAGATAGACTGGGGGATTCTGTCCAGGGGTGTACTGTACATCAAGCATGTCTCGCTACAGAAACAGGAATAGACTAGTGTCCTGTCCAGGGGTGTACTGGCACATCAAGCAGTGTCTCACTACAGAAACAAGGAGATAGACTAGTTTCCTGTCCAGGTGTACTGTATATCCAAGCTGTCTCACTACAGAAACAGGAGAAGACTAGTGTCCTGTCCAGGGTGTACTGTCACATCAAGCTGTCTCACTACAGAAACAGAGATGAGGCTAGTGTCCTGTCCAGGGGGTGTACTGTACATCCAAGCTGTCTCACTACAGAAACAGGAGATCTACTTTGAGTGTCCTGTCCATGGGTGTACTGTACATCCAAGCTGCTTCACTAACAGGAGATAGACTAGTGTCCTGTCAGGTGTACTGTACATCAAGCTGTCTCACTACAAAACAGGAGATCGGCTAGTGTCTGTCGGAGGTGTACTGGTACATCAAGCTGCCTCACTACAGAAACAGGATATAGACTAGTGTCCTGTCCAGGGGGTGTACTGTACATCCAGAAGCTGTCTCACTACAGAAACAGGAGATAGACTAGTGTCCTGTCCAGGGGTGTACTGTTGCATCCAAGCTGTCTCACTACAGAAACAGGAGATAGACTAGTGTCCTGTCCAGGGGGTGTACTGGTACATCAAGCTGTCTCACTACGGGAAACAGGAGATAGACTAGACTTTTTCTCTTCTCCTCTCTTCCCCTGTTCCAGAATCAAAGGTCTGGAAGCCTGAAGATCGGAGTGATCTCTACTGCTGCGTTTCTGGTCACTGAGACCATCGTCATCATTATCACGATCCTCAGAGTGCGTGACAAAACTAACAGGTGGGTCTGTAAGGTACTGTACTAAGTCTGGAACAAAGAGGTAGAGATGGAAACTAACAGGTGGGTCTGTGGGTACTGTACTAAGTCTGGAACAAGAGGTAGAGATGAAACTAACAGGTGGGTCTGTAGGTACTGTACTAAGTCTGGAACAAAGAGGTAGAGATGGGGAAACTAACAGGTGGGTCTGTAGGTACTGTCCTAAGTCTGGAACCAAAGAGGTAGAGATGGAAACTAACAGGTGGGTCTGTAGGTACTGTACTAAGTCTGGAACAAGAGGTAGAGATGGGGAAACTAACAGGTGGGTCTGTAGGTACTGTACTAAGTCTGGAACAAGAGGTAGATGGGAAGCTAACAGGTGGGTCTGTAGTACTGTATAAGTCTGGAACAAGAGGTAGAGATGAAATTAACAGATTGGGTCTGCAGGTACTGTGCTAAGTCTGGAACAAAGAGGTAGAGATGAAGGACTAGTAAAGAGTAGGAAATACATTTAATGTGCTCCCTTGAACTGTGAAATATACACATTCCTGGAACATCTTCTGTGTTCAGTACTTTAAATGTCTTACCTTTCTTTGAGATTGAAGGGTGCCAAGGGTTAAAATATGGGCGGTTAAGGGTTTTTGTAAAGTTTCTGGTCAGGACACAGGGTTGATGTCTGGAAGCGGTGTGTTTCTCTGAGCAGGGTGTGTGAGGAGGGCTGTGGGGAGGTGGAGGTGGAGGTGGAGGCAGGTACAGCCCACCAACGCAATGAAGAAGACTCCACCAGTCGGAGACGGGGGGCGCCAACAAGTACGTAATGGGGCTTCACGGTTACCTTAGCTCTGTCTTTTTAATTACTTACTGAACTTTCAATCAGGTGTAGTCTCCAAGCTGTGCTCTTAATTAACCCTTTAACTGTCTCTTCCTGAGAATGTTGAAATAATATTTCACCTTAAATTCCTATTGCTAACAACTCAAAAATAACGGCCTATTGAGAATTTGTCTTACAATAATAATATTTATGTGGAAATGAAAAGAGCTCTACCAGGCGTTTGAAAGTCGAAAGAGGGTCTTATCAATAATGCAATATTAAATTGTCGAATTTATAGCATTTTTACTCATCTCAAAGAAAATTACATGCAGTTACATTACCCATGACTCTTCGCTCCCAGCATTTACGGGCGTGCAGGTAGCTTAGTGGTTAAGAGCGTTGTGCCAGTAACCGAAAGGTCGCTGGTTCTAATCCCTGCTTAGGACTGGGTGAAAAAATCTTAGTCGATGTGCCCTTGAGCAAGGCCACTTAGCCCTAATTTAGCCCTGTAAGTACGCTCTGGATAAGAGCATCTGCTAAATGACCCAAAAAAAAAAAATAATAAATTCAGAGTAAAGAATAAAGGTTGTCTCGCTGCTATACAACCTGCGGTCTGTATCTTACTCAATACAAATACATTGGTTTCCTACCCTGGTCCTGAAGAGGTATAGGGAGTGCAGGCTTTAGTTTCAGCCCTGCACTGAAGACACCTGATTCAACCGTCCTCAAAAAACAATGAGCTGAATCAAGAGGGTTAGTGTCAGGCTGTAGCAAAAACATGCACAGCCCTCTGTAGCTCTTCAGAACAACACGTGTAGCTCTTCAGAACCACCGTATATGACCACCCCCCACCAAAAAAGAAAAGTCACATGCGCCGAACAAAACCAGGGTGTAGACTTTACCGTGAAATACTCACCTTTCCCAACAATGCAGAGTTAAAAAGTATAAAAACATTATTAGGAAGGTGTTTTTTAATGTTTTAGTACACTCCAATGCTTCAAAGCTTCGGTTTCCTGCCTCTGAGTGCTTGTGTAAGTCTGTTGGAGGTCTGTTGTAAGATCTCTGTGCTCAGTAGGGTCTGCACATGACATGAGTTAGTCGGTCCAGCTGAAGCAACGAGCATAACTGCCTTACTGCAGACGCAATCCCACATCAAGGAAGTACACTCCAGAAAGGTTAGACAACAGCAAAAACTTCGTCTCTTTCTCTCATTTTCTTCTTTCCCTCTTTCAATATTTCCTCTCTCCTCCTCCCTCTCCCTCTCTCTCTCTCTCTCTCTCTCTCTCTCTCTCTCTCTCTCTCTCTCTCTCCCTCTCTCTCTTCTCTCCCTCTTCCCCCTCTCTCTCTCTCTCCCCCTCCACCTCTCACTCTCTCTGTATTGTAATAATATAAACGTAATAATAATTGTGTAATAACATGCCATTTAGCAGGCCACTTTTATCCAAGCGACTTACAGTCTGTCGTACATACATTTTTGTGTATGGGTGGTCCCGAGGATCGAATTCCCACTACCCTGGCGTTACAAAGCGCGTGCTCTGCAACTGTCCACCCTGCTTGTATCTACTGAGTGTTTCTTTAACCCATTCTACTTCCGTCTCTCCTCTAGAATTGCTGCTCTGGCCCCGTGGTACCTGGACCCCTCTCTCTAGCCCAACAGCAGGAGGAGGGGGAGGAGGGAGGACGTCATGATAAAGCCAGATATCACAGCCTCTATCACAGACTCCACCTTTAACAGACCAGTAGATCCGTCACATTGATGTGGGCAAAACACAGTTTATACTTATCAGCTACACTCTCCCTCCCTCTGTTTGTGGCCTCTCTCCCCCCTGTTCTATTCCCTCTCCTTCCCTCCCCCTGTTTGTGCCCTCTACTTCCCTTCCATCCCCTGTTCTGAGTCCCTCTCTCCCTCTTCTCCCCTGTTTTGTATTCTTCTCCTGGTGGCCTCTCTCCCTCTCCTCTCCCCCTGTTCCTGTGCCCTCTCCCTCCCCTGTTCCTGGGTCCCTCTCTCCCTCCCCTGTTCCTGAGTCCCTCTCTCCCTCCCCCTTTCCTGAGTCCCTCTCTCCTTTCCCCTGTTCCTGAGTCCCTCTCTCCCTCCCCCTGTTCTGTGTCCCTCTCTCCCTCCCCTGTTCCTGAGTCCCTCTCTCCCTCCCCCTGATATTCCTGTGTCCCTCTCTCCCTCCCCTGTTCCTGGAGTCCCTCTCTCCCTCCCCCTGTTCTGTGTCCCTCTCTCCCTTCTCCTCCCTGTTCCTGAGTCCCCTCTCTCCCTCCCCTTTCCTGTTCCCTGTGTCCCTTCTCTCCCTCCCCCTGTTCATGTGTCCCTCTCTCCCTCCCCCTGTTCTGTGTCCCTCGCTCCCTCCCCCTGTTCCTGTGTCCTCTCTCCCTTCCCCTGTTCCTGTGTCCCTCCCTCTCCCTTTCCCCCCCCTGTTCCTGCATTCGTCCCTCTCCCTCCCCCCTGCCTCTCCCCCTCTCCCCCTCCCCCTGTTCCTGTGTCCCCCCTCTCCCCCTCTCCCTCTCCCCCCTGTTCCTGTGTCCCTCTCTCCCTCCCCCTGTTCCTGTGTCCCTCTCTCCCTCTCCCTCCCCCTGTTCCTGTGTCCCTCCCTCTCTCCCTCCCCCTGTTCCTGTGTCCCTCTCCCCCTCCCCCTGTTCCTGTGTCCCTCTCCCTCCCCCTGTTCCTGAGTCCCTCTCTCCCTCCCCCTGTTACTGAGTCCCTCTCTCCCTCCCCTGTTCCTGAGTCCCTCTCTCCCTCCCCCTGTTCCTGTGTCCCTCTCTCCCTTCCCCTGTTCCTGGGTCCCTCTCTCCCTCCCCTGTTCTGAGTCCCTCTCTCCCTCCCCCTGTTCCTGAGTCCCTCTCTCCCTCCCTCTGTTCCTGAGTCCCTCTCTCCCTTTTTTCCCCTGTTCCTGTGTCCCTCTCCCCTTCCCCCTGTTCCCTGTAGCCTCCCTCTCTCCCTCCCCCTGTTCCTGTGTCCCTCTCTCCCTTCCCCTGTTCCTGTGTCCCTCTCTCCCTCCCCCTGTTCTGAGTCCCTCTCTCCCTCCCCTGTTCCTGTGTCTCTCTCTCCCTTCCCCCTGTTCCTGGAGTCCCTCTCTCTCCCATCCCCCTGTTCCTGAGTCCCTCTCTCCCTTCCCCCTGTTCTGAGATCCCCTCTCTCCCTCTCCCTGTTCTGAGTCCCTCTCTCACCTCCCCCTGTTCCTGGAGTCCCTCTCCCTCTCCCCCTACCCCTGTTCCTGTGTCTGTCTTCAGATATGGTCTCAAATGGAAGCCTATTCCCTCGAGGCCCATCCCGGTTATGGTCAAAGTGCACTATAGGGAATAGGGTTCCCTTTAGAGCTATACGCGATTACTGAACTTACCCACCCACCATCCCAGCCTACAGGTAAGGCGTGCTCTGACTGAGTAAAATGCAGCTCACTGTGAAAAAAAACAAATAAAAGACTTCCAGGCTACACTTGAGGCGTCTACAACCAGAAGTAAATATGACGTAGAAAGTACAATAAATCATTCGGACGGCGTTGTATCCTGATGTGGCCCTCGAGCCAAAATGATTGATGAGAAAATCTTGTTCGCCCTGCCTACATACCCATCGGCCCTCTACTGTTGCGCTATATAATCACCCTGTCACCTACATACTGCATAGCCCTCTTTCTAATAAGCCGTCTAGCTTCCTACATATCCTCTTATTTCGAGCCTCTACTGTTCATACTGTAATTCCTGTCGATCTACTTCCATCAGCCTCTACTGTTTCTACAGAAAATAATAGCCCTGCTGCTACACACCACCATGCCCTCTTGCTGTTATACTGCTAATCAGCCCTGTCTCATACCACTTCAGCCCTCTGCACTGTTCTGTAAATCGAAGCCCTGTCCTACACGCACCGATCATCCTCTACTTTTTTGCTAAGTTTATATAATCCTACATTTACCTTCTGTATTGTTTGTCTGCAGCCTCTTTTACTTTAACTGCACTAATCTGCCAATTCTGTTTATTATATGCCTTCATGCTTTCATCAGGCCTCTACTGTTACTATGTACATCTTGCCCTGTCCTCTACCCATCACCCTAATGTAGGCTTGGGTGACCCCCTCTGTGTTGGGCAAGAGAGTACATAATTATTGTGAGTGTGAGTGTGTGAGTGTGTGAGTGTGTATTAGCGTGATGATGTGTGTGAGTTAGTCTGTGTGTTTGTGTGTGTAGTGATAATAATGTGTGTAATAGTGAAAAAATAATTGCTGTGTGTGTGTGTGTTGGGAGTGTGTTATCATGTTTAAGAGGAGTGGGGGAGCAAATGCTATGTAATTAATATCAATTATTTACTGCTAACTGACAACTTAACAAGCGATAATACAGCTGTTTGTAAACTCTACCCAATAAAACCATTGACATGTGATGTTCTGATGATGAACTACCACTGGCCTTCTGAAGTTATCATGTTGTTGTTTAGCGTGTACACAATAAAATCATCTTAAGAAACACGGCTTTGTCCTGTCCTATTTCTACAGGGGTGTGTGTGTGTGTGTGTGTGTGTGTGTGTCTGTGTGTGTGTGTGTGTGTGTGTGTGTGTGTGTGTGTTCCATGGTAGTAGGATCTCACGTTTTGTGTGTGTGAGTAGAGCTCCAAGATTTGACTCCGGCTTGTAGCGATCGGCAGTCTGAGTCGAGGTCCTGTCTGTCGGACTAGTTGTTCTGCTCGTGATCTCCAGTTTCCCGAGGGTTCTGGGCAGCTCTCGGGGAGCTCTCTTGATTTCCGACTGCCATCCCATCGGCAATCTGCAACTGGTCCTGATCATCACCCTTCTTAGGCTCTGGCTAACTTCCATTCCCTGCCGGATCATTAGCCATAAACATCACTTTCGTCCGGAACCTTCATCCAACCTCTGCCTGGTGACGGCGGCTGCCGGCTACGGAGTCGATCAACCCACCCCCAACAACTAATCATACGCCGCCCGCTCTGTTCCCTGGATTACTCAGCATCACTCCTTGAATTTGTAAAATAAACACTCCACCTTACGTTTCAACCTTATTGTCCTGGTCTGCTTCTGGGTTTCTGGCTTTGTAACGCGTGATAAGCGATCCGGCCAGTAATGAATTAGGACCTGGACTCTGTTCGCCATGCCATTGCCCATCAGGAGAAGATGTTGGAGGTGCCATCTAGCCTTGCGGAGCTACAGGGGATCGCGTTGGCGAGTTCCGGAACACTTTCTGCGGTCTGGTCCAGAACCAGCGCCAGTTTCGGTGGAGGATCCACTACCGGTTTCACCCATCTCAAGCCTGCGCGTCTGGAGCGATGTCCTTCGTGAGCCCAAGGTCCGGCCGGATAAATATGAGGGGAGCTGGGAAGATGCCCGTTCTTTTCCTTATGCAGTGTGGGTTGGTGTGCGATCTACAGCCCTGCTCTTATGCCAACAAAGGCTAGGATAGCCTTTGTGATTGAGATTGCTATAGCGTGGTCGAGGCGCTGGAGTGGGCTTCAGCCGTTTGGGAACGACAAGACCCCTGCATGGCTCATACCCAGGGTTCACGGCCCGAGCTGAGGAAGCCCGACCATTCGTCCGAGGAGGGGCTTGGCCTGCTAAGCGCCTGTTTCGCTTCACCAAGGAACTCGCGGGCGTGGCCGACTTCGTGATCGGGTTCAAGGCGTTGGCTGTGGAGAGTGGGTGGAATGAGGAGTCTCTGCAAGCGGCCTTTTAGCAGGGTCTGTCGGAGCAGCTCAAGGATGAGTTGATCTCCTATCCGGGCCTAGTGACCTGGACAGCTTGGTAGCCTTGTCTATTCGGGTGGATAGTCGAGTCCGCCCGAGGAGAAGCAATGGGTCGTCCAATCGATCAGCTTCTCAGTTCCCATGGGTCGGGTGTGGTGGACCAGAACACGTGCGACCACAAAGGTTAGTGGAGGGTCCTCTCTCCGAATTCTGAACCCATGCAAGTGGGGCGGTTAACCAAGGAGGAGCGATCAACATGGGCGATAAGACCAACTGCTGCCTCTACTGTCGTAGCTCGGGACATTACATCTCCACTTGTTCCCGGCGGTCGTCAAACTGCCCGGCCATCGATTGGGAGGACTTTTGAGCAGTTTTCCCAACCTCTCAGTACCTCTGTCCAGAACCCGTTTCCCGGCTACCCTTGTGAACAGGAATCAGAGCTTAGCGATTAACGCTTTTATCGGATTCAGGTGCGATGGAAGCTTTCTTGATGCGAGTTGGTGGAACAGCTGGGGCTTTCCAGAGAGCAATTGCGGAAGCCATTAGGCGACCACTCTGAGCGGCAGTAGTCTACAGTATCCGCGATGAGGACTGAACCGGTTAAGATGCTGTTGTCGAGGGATCATTAGGAGATGATTTGTTCTTCATTCTGCCGTCTTCCCATGTTCCTCTGGTCCTTGGATACCCCTGGCTGAAGGAACACAATCCCGGTCGATTGGGTGACGGGCAGGGAGTAGCGAAGTTGGAGCCTTGATTGTCATGCTAACTGTCTCAAGACTGCCTGTCCCCATTCGGTTCCCAGTCAGGTGATTGAGGCTAAACCCCCAGATTTGTCCCCGGTTCCCGAGACATATCACGATTTTGGGAAGTGTTCAGTAAGCAGAAGGCTCTGTCACTCCCTCCCCACCGACTCATATGATTGTGCCATCCAACCTGTTCCTGGAGCTGTCTACCCCAAGGGAAAGGTTATGCAGTATCTCCCGCCCTGAGCGCATTGAGGCTTCGGAGACCTACATCAAAGGAGTCCCCTAGCTGCTGGTCTCGTTAGATCCTCTCTCGTCATCACCACTGGGGGCAGGATTCTTCTTTTGGTGAAGGATGGCTCTCTTCGACCGTCAGTATTGATTATCGGGGTTGAATGACATCACGGTCAAGAACAAGTATCCCCTGCCCTTGATGAGTTCACGCCTTCGACTCCTTACAGGTGCCCTGCGGTGTTCACCAAGCTGACCTCTCTGGTATCACATGGTCGGATCAGAAGGAGGCAGTGGTTGACGGGTTTCAATACCGTGGGTCGCCGGTATCAGGTGATGCCGTTTGGACTGACCAATGCTCCAGCCCGGTATTCCAGAGTATGGTGAAACCTGGCGTCTGAGAGATATGATCGGTCTCTTTGTGTTTGTTTACCTGGATGACATTCCTGATCCTTTCCGAGGAACCTTCCCGACCCGCGTCCAGCATGTTCGGCAAGGTTCTGAGCGGTGTTGGAGAATCAGCCTGTTCGTGAAGGCCGAGAAGTGCGAGTTTCACGCCCACACGACATCCTTTCTCGGGTACATCATCTCCAGGAGAGATTAGGATGGACCAGGGAGGAAGGATTAGAGCGGTTCTGGAATGGGCCCAGCGATCCGATGCGAGAGTGCAGCTCCAGAGATTTTTGGGGTTTCTGCGAATTTCTACCGCGAGAGTCATCCCGGATTACAGCCGTGTGGCAGCCGCTCTCGTTGCGGCCTTGGCTTCGAGTATCAGGAGCTTCAGAGTGGAATCCGGAGGCGGATCGAGCGTTTCTGGATTTGAAGAGGCGATTCACCGCGCGCACCGATTCTCTCTCACCGGACCACGGCCACGTCAGGATCATCGTTGAAGTGGGCCCAGCGTCTGATGTGGGAGTTGGCGCCACCTGTCTGCCATGCGATGCTCCACGGACAGTAAACTCCATCCCTGCGCCTACTACTCTCAGTCGCCTTTCGCCTGCGGAGAGGAATTTGCGATGTGGGTAACCGGGAGCTTCTCGCGCAGTTGAAACTTGCCTCGGAGGAGTGGCGCCACTGGTTGGAGGGGCGGAGCAGCCGTTTGTGTCTGGGCTGACCACAAGAATCTTGCTTACGTGCTGTCGGCTAGGCGTCTCAACTCCCGTCCAGGTAGGTGGTTTGTTTTTTCGGGACGATTCAATTTTTTCCCTGGCGTTCCGACCTGGATCTAAGAAGCGGCAAAGCGGACGCCTTGTCTCGGATGTTCTCCAAGACGGAGGAGAGTGGGTCCAAGACCGAGACAATTCTTCCCCGGAACTGCGTCGTGGGAGCTGTTAGGTGGAAAGATTGAGGAGGAGTGATGGCGGCTCTTGGGCGTAGCGGTCCCGGCGGATCCCGTCCGGTTGTTTGTGCCGCCTGAAGTCCGAGTTCGTCCTGCGGTCCTCAAATGGTCCCACGCCAGCAAGATGGCTTGTCACCTCGTGGCTCGGGCGATAGCGTTTCTTCGCAGGCGTTTTGGTGGCCTGCCATGGCCGAGATACCGGGGGTTATGTTGCTGCACTGTCCAGTGTGTGCGCAGAATAAGAGTACCAATCGGCCCAGCTCTGGACACTTCACCCCCTTCCTATTTCCCGGCGACCATGGTCGCATCTGGCCCCTGGACTTTGTCACTTTGGGTTGCCCGCTTCTGAGGGGAACACGGTCGTTCTGACTATCGTGGACAGATTCAGCTTAAGTTCGCCCACTTTATTGCCAATTGCCAAGCTTCCCTCTGCCTCGGAGGCGTCCGAGATCCTGGTTAGGGGAGGTTTTCAGGGTCCACGGGTTGCCCAGTGATATATCGTTTCCAGACCGTGGCCCTCAGTTTACTCGCTGTCTGGAAGTCCTTCTGTTTGGCCATTGGAGCTACAGTCAGTCTCACATCTGGTTTTCACCCCCAATCTAATGGTCAGGCGGAGAAGCCAAGCAGAAGATGGAATCCACGCTTCACGCTGCCTGGCCTCTTCCAACCCACACCTCCTGGGTCTCTCTCAGTTGCCTTGGGTTGAGTATGCCCACAATACTCTCCCTACATCTGCCCACTGGGATGTCTCCCTTCCCAGTGCCTGTATGGCTATAGGCAACCGCCCTTGTTCCCTTCTCAGGAGAGGGGAGCTCTCAGTGCCTTCTGTTCAGGCCCATATGTCAATCGTGGGTGCCACGGACCTGGCATGTCGGGGCCAAGCACTCCAGCAAGTTCGGACGGTATCAGCTCCAGCGGAATCGTCGCCGGATCACGCTCCCACCTACACCATCGGAGATAGGGTCTGGGTTGGCTACGGGATCTTCGCTTTACGGACTGAGTCTGGAACAGTTGTTCCGAGTTCATTGGTCCGTTTGTGGTGGGAAGGTGATCAATCCGGTGGCAGTTCGAGCTCAAACTCCCGAAGGGCAGCTCAGAGTCCATCCCACCTTTCATGTCTCCTGCCTCAAGCCTGTTTTCCTCAGTCCTCTGTTGCCTCCTCCGCCTCCTCCCTCCTCCTCTCGGATGATCGGAGGTGGTCCCTGCCTACACGGTGCGGCGCATCATGGATTCCAGCAGGCGGGGCCGGGGTTTCCAGTATCTGCGTGGACTGGGGGGGGTATGGTCCTGAAGAGAGGAGTTGGATTCCGCGGCGACAGATCCTAGATGCTGACCTCATCCGTAGCCTTCTACCGCCTCCATCTGGCGCTCCGGGGGAGTCCGCCCGGTGGCGTTCCGGGGGTACTGTAAGCGATCCCGGCAGTCTGAGTGGGTCCTGTCTGTCGGACTGATAAATTGTTCTGGTAATCTCCAGTTTCCCGAGGGTTCCTGGGCAACGCTCGGGGGGAGCTCTTGATTTCGCACCTGCATCCCATCAGCAATCTGCACACCTGGTCTGATCATCACCCTTCTTGGGCTCTGGCTAACATCCAATTCCTCGGATGGGTAGCCATGAACATCTGCTCGTAGGAACCTTCATACAACCTCTGCCTGGTGGTGCGGCTGCCGAGCCATATCGGATCAACCACTGCACCCCCCAACAGCTAATCAAAACGCCGCCTTCGCTCTGTTCCCTGGATCACCTCAACATCACTCTTGAATTTGTAAATAAACACTCACCTTCGTTTCCAGTAACCTTGTCCTGGTCTGCTTCTGGGTTTCTGGCTTTTTTTGTAACTCGTGATACCGCTGGGTTGGGTTGAATCACGAGCGATGTGTGTGTGTGTGTGTGTGTGTGTGTGTGTGTTTTGGGGCTCAGGGAGGAAGGGCCTAGTCATGGGGCAGTGTGTGTGTGTGTGTGTGTGTGTTGTGTGTGTGTGTGTATGTGTGTTGTGTGTGTGTGTGTGTGTGTGTGTGTGTGTGTGTGTGTGTGTGTGTGTGTGTGTGTGTGTGTGTGTGTGTGTGTGAGTGCAGTAGACTATGTGAGAAAGAAGAGGCCAATGGGCGCGCCCCTAGTGATCAGTTGGACTGAGACAGAGGAACAGCATGCACTATAACAGGTAGGAGACGGCAACAGGTAGGAAACACCAACAGGTAGAAACAGCCAGGTAGGAAACAGCAACAGGAAGGAGACAGCAACAGGTGGAAACAGCAACAGGAAGGAACAGCAACGGGAAGGAGACAGCAACAGGTTACTTCATTAATTTATTGATTTATTATCATTGATTTAGTATTATTTATATATTTGTTTGTATATTTGTTTCTAATTTATATTTAATCACAGGTAGAATACAGCAACAGGTTTATAAGGAATTATCATTTAATTACTATTATATATTCATATTTATTTATTGGTCTATATATATTGGTTATTTATTGCTTCATTATCTGGTATTACATGGGAGAACAACAAGTCACTGGTTTTATTTATAGCAGGCTACAAGCACATTGTGGATTGAGTGGATTGAGTTTATGGGTGAAGTGCTTTGGAGATGCTCCTTTGTCAGAGCACTGGACCTTATCTTCATTCTGTGAAACATTATTAGAGAGAACGTTAACTGGGAATCTTATAAGCGGTGGGATAAACAGTTGCACAACAAAAGCTCTCATCCGACTTGCCGTTCTTAGTCGGTGGGGAGAGATGTCTGTTGCACCACCACCCACAGAATCAAGAAAGAGCTATCACTCTGTCAGTCCTTTCTGTTATCTTGTTGCCTTACGTGATCAAGGAGATTTTTGCGATTGGGTTTTCATGCCTGTGCAAACAGGGTCCTTGCAAATCTAGAACACTTTTGATATTTGTTTTAGAAAGTAGAACTTGTTTTGTTTTCTTTGGCTTCGATAAAGTTATTCGGAGGGAAAGGGAATTATTGGGAATCATGAAGGGAATTATAACAAGAGAATAGTTAATTTCAGAGATAACAGAGATTTTGCTGCAGCTGGCAGCAACATTCGAAAACATCTCCAATCCTTTGTGTGATCTGATGAGTGTGGAGTCTAGGCTGAGCTGGGCTTGTGTCTCTGAAATTAACCATTCTCTTTGTTGAGTGTGGAGTTCTAGGCTGAGCTGGGTTGGGCTTGGCACTCAAAAATGGACCAGCCTTTGTTTCAACTCTCTAACTGTCTGTATCCCTCTGCGCTCTTCTCTGTCTCTCTCACTTTCTCTCTCTCTCTCTGCTCTTCTCTCTCTAAGGGGCTTTATTGGAATTGAAAACATATGTTTACATTGCCAAGAACAAGTCAAATATACAGTCACAAATTAACAGTTAACATTACACACACAAATGAATAAAGACTACCTTTTTTTTCCTTCTCAAAATGAATAAAGACTCTCTACTTTCTCTCCACTCCATCTCCAGTATGTGTTGGCTGGGTCTCCTGGTGGTGTGGTGGTGACCTTGACCCCGGACCCTGGCACAGTTTCCCAGAGAATGTGTCACCCCCAGAGGGGCTACGGATGGCCAGTGCTGCCCCTCTCCCACTGGAGCCCTGGATGACCAGTGTGGTTCTGCCACAGGGAGGGGTCAGTGTGTGTCTTAGCTGCCGACAGCCATCGCCACGGCCCCCAGTACCCACATGATGGCGGGGCGACCGGGAGCGCTGGCCGTTAGGGTTCTTTAACCGGACGTGCCGGCGTAAGGGGAACTTGCGGGGTATAACTGTGGCGGTGCCGACACGGACTCACCGGACTAACTGTGATCAGAGGATATCCGTAGGTAAAGAGAAAGGCAGCTTTATTTATCCTGCACCTATTGGTTTACTCTCTTTCCTGCTTCTTTTCAAATATATGCATCCATGTATTTCTTTATCAGGGACCATCTAAGGTTTCTAACATACAGTATTTGATGCATCCCTCTCTTTCCCTCCTTTTCTCCCTTCTCCCTCTCTTCTCCTCCTCCCTCCCTCCCCTCCTCCTCCCTCCCTCCCTCCCTCCCAGTCAGGAGGAATGTGATGCAGATGAGTTCAGCAGAGAAGCAGGCGGATTTGTGAACTCTCTGGACCAGGCCAAGAGGACCGTCCACCCTGACCTGGTCATCTGCACCACGACGGTAACCAGTCTGACGGTGCTGTGATCCTGTCTCAATGATCGGAGATTGATTGCTTCGCCGAGTTAGTCTGCTTGGGTTGGAACCAAATAACTGATACTTCATTACCACTCATCTATTTAAATCTAATCTTATTCGTCACATGCTTCGTAAAACATCAGTTGTAGTTGAAGGGTGCTTCCTTACGGGCCCTTCCCAACAATTCAGAGAGAAAGAAGATCGAGAAATAATAGAATAAGTAATAAAACAAATCTACACAATTGTCTGGAGGCTAGAGGTTGAGAATTTGGAGTTTAGAGATTAGAGATTTGGAGCCTAGAGGTTAGAGAGTGGAGTTTGGAGGATTGGAGGATTGGAGGCTAGAGTTTAGAGAATTGGAGACTAGAGGTTAGAGAATTGGAGTTTGGAGGATTGGAGGATTGGAGGCTAGAGTTTAGAGAATTGGAGACTAGAGGTTAGAGAATTGGAGTTTGGAGGATTGGAGGATTGGAGGCTAGAGTTTAGAGAATTGGAGACTAGAGGTTAGAGAATTTGGGTTGGAGGATTGGAGGATTGGAGGCTAGAGTTTAGAGAATTGGAGACTAGAGGTTAGAGAATTGGAGTTTGAGGATTGGAGGATTGGAGGCTAGAGTTTAGAGAATTGGAGTTTGAGTTGGAGTTGGAGGCTAGAGTTTAGAGAATTGGAGTTTGGAGGATTGGAGGATTGGAGGCTAGAGGTTAGAGAATTGGAGTTTGGAGGATTGGAGGATTGGAGGCTAGAGTTTAGAGAATTGGAGTTTGGAGGATTGGAGGATTGGAGGCTAGAGGTTAGAGAATTGGAGTTTGGAGGATTGGAGGATTGGAGGCTAGAGTTTAGAGAATTGGAGACTAGAGGTTAGAGAATTGGAGTTTGGAGGATTGGAGGATTGGAGGCTAGAGTTTAGAGAATTGGAGACTAGAGGTTAGAGAGTGGAGTTTGGAGGATTGGAGGATTGGAGGCTAGAGTTTAGAGGATTGGAGACTAGAGGTTAGAGAATTGGAGTTTGGAGGATTGGAGGATTGGGGGCTAGAGTTTAGAGAATTGGAGACTAGAGGTTAGAGAAGTGGAGTTTGGAGGATTGGAGGATTGGAGGCTAGAGTTTAGAGAATTGGAGTTTGGAGGATTGGAGGATTGGAGGCTAGAGTTTAGAGAATTGGAGTTTGGAGGATTGGAGGATTGGAGGCTAGAGGTTAGAGAATTGGAGTTTGGAGGATTGGAGGATTGGAGGCTAGAGTTTAGAGAATTGGAGTTTGGAGGATTGGAGGATTGGAGGCTAGAGTTTAGAGAATTGGAGTTTGGAGGATTGGAGGATTGAGGCTAGAGATTAGAGATTTGGAGTTTGGAGGATTGGAGGATTGGAGGCTAGAGATTAGAGATTTGGAGGCTAGAGGTTAGAGAATTGGAGGCTAGAGTTCAGAGAATTGGATTGGAGCTTGGTTGTGCATTAAACTCCGCTTGTGCCACATTATCATTGAGGAAAACCTCATCTCTCTCCAGTTACCAGGAGGTGTAGTGGTCCGGATGGTAACACCCCTCAGTTTGAGAACATCACCATCTATAACTACTTTGTGTGGACACACTACTACTCTGTCAGCTAAAACCTACATGGGGGGCGGGGCAGGCTGGCTTTTGGGGGTGTGGACTTTTCTCATGAGGGACGGGATTTGTCACCTGGCACAGGTTCCACCTGCTGCAGCTGGAGAGAGAGATATGCAGGTGAGTGAGAAAGGAGGTATGGAGGGCATGTGTGTGAGAGAGGGGGGTATGGAGTGCATGTGTGTGTGTGTGTGTGTGTGTGTGTGTGTGTGTGATAGAGAGAGAGAGAGAGAGAGAGAGAGAGAGAGAGAGAGAGAGAGAGAGAGAGAGAGAGAGAGAGAGGGAGAGAGAAAGTGTGTATGTGTGTGTTTGTGTGTGTATTCAAGTATCCAGCCAAGCAGGGTTATAAACTGTAAAATTGATCCTTACCATAGATGTCTTCTCTATCCATCTCTCCATCTCTCCATCCCTCTCCATCTCTCCATCCTCTCCATCCTCTCCATCTCTCCATCCCTCCATCTCTCCATCCTCTCCATCCTCTCCATCCTCTCCATCCCTCTCCATCTCTCCATCCTCTCCATCTCTCTCCATCTCTCCATCTCTCCATCCTCTCCATCTCTCCATCTCTCCATCCTCTCCATCCTCTCCATCCTCTCCATCCTCTCCATCCCTCTCCATCTCTCCATCTCTCCATCTCTCCATCCTCTCCATCTCTCCATCTCTCCATCCTCTCCATCTCTCCATCCTCTCCAGGACATGTTAGGTGACGCCACCTTTGCCCTCCCCTACTGGAACTTTGCCATTGGCGGCAGTGAGTGTGACGTGTGTACTGGCGACCTCCTGGGGAGCCAGGTCTGCCTTCGATATGAACAGCCTCAGCCCCAACTCTGTCTTCTCCCAGTGGAGGGTGATCTGTGAGAGTGTAGAGGACTACGACACTCTGGGAACCATCTGTAACAGTGAGCATGATATGTCCTAACACCTTGTAAACACTACGACACTCTGGGAACCATCTGTAACAGTGAGCATGATATGTCCTAACACCTTGTAGACACTACGACACTCTGGGAACCATCTGTAACAGTGAGCATGATATGTCCTAACACCTTGTAGACACTAAGACACTCTGGGAACCATCTGTAACAGTGAGCATGATATGTCCTAACACCTTGTAGACACTACGACACTCTGGGAACCATCTGTAACAGTGAGCATGATATGTCCTAACACCTTGTAGACACTACAACACTCTGGGAACCATCTGTAACAGTGAGCATGATATGTCCTAACACCTTGTAAACACTACAACACTCTGGGAACCATCTGTAACAGTGAGCATGATATGTCCTAACACCTTGTAGACACTACAACACTCTGGGAACCATCTGTAACAGTGAGCATGATATGTCCTAACACCTTGTAGACACTACGACACTCTGGGAACCATCTGTAACAGTGAGCATGATATGTCCTAACACCTTGTAAACACTACAACACTCTGGGAACCATCTGTAACAGTGAGCATGATATGTCCTAACACCTTGTAGACACTACAACACTCTGGGAACCATCTGTAACAGTGAGCATGATATGTCCTAACACCTTGTAGACACTACAACACTCTGGGAACCATCTGTAACAGTGAGCATGATATGTCCTAACACCTTGTAAACACTACAACACTCTGGGAACCATCTGTAACAGTGAGCATGATATGTCCTAACACCTTGTAGACACTACGACACTCTGGGAACCATCTGTAACAGTGAGCATGATATGTCCTAACACCTTGTAAACACTACGACACTCTGGGAACCATCTGTAACAGTGAGCATGATATGTCCTAACACCTTGTAAACACTACAACACTCTGGGAACCATCTGTAACAGTGATGACAACCAGAGTATTATTACTAACCCTGTGCTATGGAGACCGAGCATGCTTTTTTAGTCCAGTACTAGGGTTGATCTGGGGCAGAGAAACTGACAGTTACTAACCCAAGACTGATCTGGGGCAGGGAAAGTGACAGTAACTAACCCAAGACTGATCTGGGGCAGGGAAAGTGACAGTAACTAACCCAAGACTGATCTGGGGCAGGGAAAGTGACAGTAACTAACCCAAGACTGATGTGGGGTCAGAGAAACTGACAGTTACTAACCCAAGACTGATCTGGGGGCAGAGAAACTGACAGTAACTAACCCAAGACTGATCTGGGGCAGGGGAAAGTGACATTAACTAACCCAAGACTGATCTGGGGCAGGGGAAAGTGACAGTAACTAACCCAAGACTGATCTGGCGCAGGGAAAGTGACAGTAACTAACCCAAGACTGATGTGGGGCAGAGAAACTGACAGTTACTAACCCAAGACTGATCTGGGGCAGGAAAGTGACAGTAACTAACCCAAGACTGATCTGGGGCAGGGAAAGTGACAGTAACTAACCCAAGACTGATCTGGGGCAGGGAAAGTGACAGTAACTAACCCAAGACTGATCTGGGGCAGGAAAGTGACAGTAACTAACCCAAGACTGATCTGGGCAGGAAAGTGACAGTAACTAACCCAAGACTGATCTGGTGCAGGGAAGTGACAGTAACTAACCCAAGACTGATCTGGGGCAGAGAAACTGACAGTAACTAACCCAAGACTGATCTGGGGCAGGGAAAGTGACATTAACTAACCCAAGACTGATCTGGGGCAGGGAAAGTGACAGTAACTAACCCAAGACTGATGTGGGGCAGAGAAACTGACAGTTACTAACCCAAGACTGATCTGGGGCAGGGAAAGTGACAGTAACTAACCCAAGACTGATCTGGGGCAGGAAAGTGACAGTAACTAACCCAAGACTGATCTGGGGCAGGGAAAGTGACAGTAACTAACCCAAGACTGATCTGGGGCAGGGAAAGTGACATTAACTAACCCAAGACTGATCTGGCGCAGGGAAAGTGACAGTAACTAACCCAAGACTGATCTGGGGCAGAGAGAAACTGACAGTTACTAACCCAAGACTGATCTGGGGCAGGGAAAGTGACAGTAACTAACCCAAGAGCTGAAAGTGAAGTAACTAACCCAAGACTGATCTGGGGCAGGGAAAGTGACAGTAACTAACCCAAGACTGATCTGGGGCAGGGAAAGTGACAGACTAACCCAGACTGATCTGGGGCAGGGAAAGTGACAGTAACTAACCCAAGGGGCAGGAGTGACAGTAACTAACCCAAGACTGATCTGGGGCAGGGAAAGTGACAGACAACCCAAGACTGATCTGGGGCAGGGAAAGTGACAGTAACTAACCCAAGACTGATCTGGGGCAGGGAAAGTGACAGTAACACTAACCCAAGACTGATCTGGGGCAGGGAAAGTGACAGTAACTAACCCAAGACTGTGCCACTCTGGATAATGGGAACCATCTGTAACAGTGATTTTGGTTGGACCTGAGAATTAGTACTGGCTAGTGATTTCTCTGGGCTTTGGAAGGAATTATAACTAACACACAATGAACAAAGGGTCCTGAAGGTCTGAAGTAAGGGAATCAGTATTATAATATGCTTTCACATGACTCCAGATTAGGAGATTAGTCTGGTTGGTATGCATAATCTGGGCCAGATTACAACACTCACTTCCTCCTACTTTTGTCTCAGTAAATGTCCTACAATTTCCTAGGGATTCAAAATTGCATCAATTGGGAGAGGAGTGAGGGTGTGTGACCTGACAGAACATGAGAGGAGTGAGGGTGTGTGACCTGACAGAACATATGAGAGGAGTGAGGGTGTGTGACCTGACAGAACATGAGAGGAGTGAGGTGTGTGACCTGACAGAACATATGAGAGGAGTGGGGTGTGTGACCTGACAGAACATGAGAGGAGTGAGGGGTGTGTGACCTGACAGAACATGGTTTACTTATTATGGTGTGATTTCCTAATATGGGCATTATTAGGCTTAGGAGGAAGAAGTCTGCCAGTCTATTGGTTCTCTTTGATCAAGAGGAATTACACTCAAATAGACAGAACACAGCTATGCAGTAGCTCCTCGTGTGTGTGTGTGTGTGTTTGAGAGAGAGAGAGAGAGAGAGAGAGAGAGAGAGAGACAGAGAGATTTTCCTGACCTGTGACCACATGACCTAACCAGGGGGAAAACTCTGAAACGATTCCTCCATTCCTTGCCTCCCTCTCAAAGCTCATTGGAGGAAAGGATCCAATCAAGGTCCTTCCCCTTCGAGCCCGTCCTCCAGTGAGCTTTGAGAGGGAGGTGAGGACTGATGAAGGAGAGGGTTTAACAGCTAGCTAAAGCTACGTTTCCAGACAGAGCCAAGGAGTTTGGCTTTTGCCCAAGGAAAAACACCCTATTCCATTTATAGTGCACTACTTTAGACCAGAACCCCCTTTATAGTGCACTACTTTAGACCAGAGCCCCTTTATAGTGCACTACTTTAGACCAGAGCCCCTTTATAGTGCACTACTTTTGACCAGAACCCCTTTATAGTGCACTACTTTAGACCAGAGCCCCTTTATAGTGCACTACTTTAGACCAGAGCCCCTTTATAGTGCACTACTTTAGACCAGAGCCCCTTTATAGTGCACTACTTTAGACCAGAGCCCCTTTATAGTGCACTACTTTAGACCAGAGCCCCTTTATAGTGCACTACTTTAGACCAGAGCCCCTTTATAGTGCACTACTTTAGACCGACCAGAGCCCCTTTATAGTGCACTACTTTAGACCAGAGCCCCTTTATAGTGCACTACTTTAGACCAGAGCCCCTTTATAGTGCACTACTTTAGACCAGAGCCCCTTTATAGTGCACTACTTTTGTCAACACTATGTAGGGAATAGGGTGCCATTTGAGATGCATCCATAGTAAATGTGGACGTTGACCAGTTGATCTGTGATCCCTAAGTTTAGAGACCAATACTTTTTGACATGTGAACCCTCTGTGCCCTATAGATTCAGAGACGTGTGACCCCTAAACCCTAACCTATGACCCCTATAGATTCAGATACCTGTGACCCCTAAACCCTAACCTATGACCCCTATAGATTCAGATACCTGTGACCCCTAAACCCTAACCTATGACCCCTATAGATTCAGATACCTGTGACCCCTAAACCCTAACCTATGACCCCTATAGATTCAGATACCTGTGACCCCTAAACCCTAACCTATGAGCCTATAGATTCAGATACCTGTGACCCCTAAACCCTAACCTATGACCCCTATAGATTCAGATACCTGTGACCCCTAAACCTAACCTATTACCCCTATAGATTCAGAGACGTGTGACCCCTAAACCCTAATCTATGACCCCTATAGATTCAGATACCTGTGACCCCTAAACCCTAACCTATGACCCCTATAGATTCAGAGACGTGTGACCCCTAAACCCCTAACCTATGACCCCTATAGATTCAGAGACGTGTGACCCCTAAACCCTAACCTATGACCCCTATAGATTCAGAGACCCTCTGACCCCTAAACCCTAACCTATGACCCCTATAGATTCAGATACCTCTGACCCCTAAACCCCTAACCTATGACCCTATAGATTCAGATACCTCTGACCCCTAACCCTAACCTATGACCCTATAGATTCAGAGACCTGTGACCCCTAACCTATGACCCTATAGATTCAGAGACCTGTGACCCCTAACCCCTAACCTATGACCCTATAGATTCAGAGACCTGTGACCCCCTAACCCCTAACCTATGACCCTATAGATTCAGAGACCAGTCCCATCAGGAGGAACCCAGCAGGTAACGTGGCACGTCCCATGGTACAGAGGCTGCCTGAACCCCAGGATGTAGTGGACTGTCTGGACCTCAAAACCTTCGATACCCCCCCTTACTATTCCACCTCTTCAGAGAGCTTCAGGAACACCGTAGAGGGTGAGGATATAATAGATCCCATTTAGCAGACACTTTTATCCAAAGCGACTTACAGTTATGCGTGCATACATTTTTCTCTCCTCCTCCTCTCCTCTCCTCCCTCTCTCTCCTCCCCTTCTCCTCCCTCCCTCTCTCCTCCCCCTCTCTCTCCTCCTCTCCCTCTCCTCCCTCTCTCCTCCCCCCTCTCTCTCCTCCTCCTCTCCTCCCTCTCTTTCCTCCCCTTCTCCTCTCTCTCCTCCCCTTCTCCTCCCTCCCTCTCTCTCCTCCCCCTCTCTCTCCTCCTCTCCTCTCCTCCCTCTCTTTCCTCCTCCTCTCCTGCCTCTCTCTCCTCCCCCTTCACCTCCCCCTCTCTCTCCTCCTCCCCCTCCTCCCCTTCTCCTCCCCATCTCTCTCCTCCTCCTCTCCTCCCCCCGCTCTCTCTCCGCTCCTCCCCTCTCCCTCCCTCTCCCCCTCTCTCTCCCCCTCTCTCTCCTCTCCTATCTCCTCCGCTCCTCCCCTCTCTCTCCGCTCCTCCCCCTCTCTCTCTCTCCTCTCCTCTCCTCCCTCCAGGCTACAGTGCCCCTCAGGGTGGCTATGACCCGGTGGTACGCAGCCTCCATAACTTGGCTCACCTGTTCCTCAACGGGACAGGAGGGCAGACACACCTGTCCCCCAACGACCCTATCTTTGTCCTGCTCCACACCTTCACTGATGCCATCTTTGATGAGTGGCTGAGCCGACACGCCCCAGGTACAATATGTCACACCTGCAACCAATCACAGAACACAAACAATTAATTCAAACAGACCAATGGGAAAGCATCTGCAGACACACAGCTGTCAGCTCTAACCTAACGTTCATGTGGTCCCCCAGGTGAGGCAGTGTACCCGGAGGAGAACGCTCCTATAGGTCACAACAGACAGTTCAACATGGTTCCCTTCTGGCCACCCGTCACCAACGCTGAGATGTTCCTCACAGCCCCCGAGAACCTGGGATACACCTACGAGGTCACATGGCCCAGTGAGTCACACACACACACACAGAACCTGGGATACACCTACGAGGTCACACGGCCCAGTGAGTCACACACACACACAGAGAACCTGGGATACACCTACGAGGTCACATGGCCCAGTGAGTCACACACACACACAGAACCTGGGATACACCTACGAGGTCACATGGCCCAGTGAGTCACACACACACACAGAACCTGGGATACACCTACGAGGTCACATGGCCCAGTGAGTCACACACACACACAGAGAACCTGGGATACACCTACGAGGTCACACGGCCCAGTGAGTCATCCACAGATACTGTATGACCTTTGAACTCTACGGTTATCTTCCAAATAGCACCCTATTCCCTACATAGTGCACTACTTTTAACCAGAGTCCAGGGAATAGTGGCCTTTTGGGACGTAACTGTAGTCTGACAGTTAACTGTAATACTGATAACTCTAGTGCAGGGCTAGAGCAAAAGCCTACACTCCCAGCTGAGAGGAGGGTCAGGCTATCCACCCTGTGTGGGTCTACATAATGTAGATAACTGTTAATTGTGTTATTATTTATGGGGGTAGATCAGCTTTAATATTGCAGATAGATTGTGGGTTCCATCAATATAATTGTATGCATCATTTCCAATCCCCTATATATATATATATATATATATATATATGTTTTTATTTTATTTTATTTATCAAACTGGTGCTTTTGCTCTCTTACCCGCAGCTTCGCCCCTACACCCTGTCCGAGATCATCACCATAGCGATCGTCGCCGTGGTGCTGGTGGCGGCGGTGGTGTCCGGCGTCATCGCGTGTGCCATGCGTGCCCGCTCGGCTGAGGGACTAGAGCCGTTGCTAGGGGAGACCTTCCGTCGCTACTCTGAGGATGACAGACGGAAGGACAAGAAGAGCCAGTCTGTAGTGTAGATACCAAGGGTACGTCTCAAACGGCACCCTGTCCCCTTTACAGTGCACTACTTTTGACCAGAACCCTATTGGTGCCATTCCCTATATAGTGCACTACTTTACCCTACGGTCCCTGGTCAAAAGTAGTGCACTATATTGAGGATAGGGTGCTATTTGAGATGCAGCCTAGACCAAGCCCTACCAGTGCCTAAACCATAACCCTATCTATAGTTTTTATTCCTTCTTCTAATAAAGTTGTACTGGTTTTGAAAACCTGTGGCTGAGTGTTTTCATAATATTCAATACCCTTTGGCCCGTATCCACAAAGCGTCTTACCAGAGTATAAGACTCAGAGAGTTTTGTGGATACGGGCCCTGGATTAGTAACCTGATCAGGCACCTTTTGTCCCAATACTGTAGTTTTTTTTTTGTAATTTTTTTTATTTAATTTTTTTTATAGGGGGGATGGATCAGCTTAATATTGCAGATAGATTGTATCTTCTATCAATGTAATTGTCTGCATCACTTCCAATCCCCCATGTTTTATTTTTTATTTTTTATATATATATTCCCCTTTATTACTTTTCAACCCCACCATCCTTTCCCTACTTGGAGTAAATTAGTGAACAACAATGCCCAGGCCTCTACTTCCGGTCTATACTTACTATCTACACCTTATGGACAGAGTTAATTTTACAATAATTCTATATCTATCTATATATATATATATATATATTTTTTTTTTTTTTGCTCCTGAACTTCTTCTACTCTCAACCTCTCCGATCATTTTCATGATGTCCATCCGGTTTGCTTCTAAATGCCATATCTTTCTAACTGTGCTCTTTCCCAAAAGCTCCCAACATACAACCTATATACTTATTATGGACACAGTATGCTTACATTATTAGCTATCTTTGTTATTATTTGTTGTTATTTGTTATTAGTCCCATCCTTCAACTCTATTCAATACCTCCCATCTATCTCTTAACACCATCCATATAGGATTTCTATTTGCCATATATATTTCAACCGTACTGTGATGTTTTATACTGTAGTTAGTGGTTCCTTCATAACAGTGTCCGGGGCGCCCTCATGTGGAGAATATACTGTACTGCGCTTCGCGGCGCCACTCGTCTACATCGAAGGCACTACATTAACATGCTTTGTGTGACGGTAACGCATGGGGGCTATGGAAAATGTTTTTCAAATGAAAATAGGCCGCCTACTAATAAAAAAAACGAATACATTCCAATTGCCAGTGCCGATGTAGACCGCAGCGAGTAGGCCTAAAATCACTTGCGCATTTAGTTTAGAAAAACGCCAATTCTCCTCCTTTAACAACCCCATTCATGGACTAAAACATTCCCGTCTTAATATAACCTGTCTTTTCCGATTTATCTGTTTGTGTTCTTGATAGGCTACTATGTAACATCGCTATTTAGACCTACATCTAGGCAACAATGGATCTACTGTGACAGTCCAAGCTGCGTTTATGTTTTTAGCGTTCTTCTGCATTTTTACAGTTTACACATTCTACAACTCAGTAGAAAACCAAAAAAAAAACGCATCCTTGTTACTAACATGTGTTCGCAAGTTACTCGTGTTTTTTCGTTGTTTAGCTCGGTCTAACAAACATTTCAAACTCATGGTTATTTCCTGGTTCTGATCAGCCGTTTGCTTGGCCCATAGAGAGTAATAGAGGCCTCTAGTGGCCAAAAGGCCATTATAGCATGGACAGCGCCATTGAGGGCTTCCACCATTTTAATGTAATCAACTGGGTGGGACTTCCAACTTCATTGGCTGATTCCTCCTGGTGACCCTGTGGAGTCATGTCTAACCGGGTCATAAGGAGGGATCAGCCAATCATGAATAAGGAAATGGACTACTTTGAAATAGAGATAGCCTCAATGGCGTTGCCCATGCTGTCGCAGATGCTATAATGGCACAGATACAAAGATGAGTCCTCTATCTATCTCTATGGTTCGGCCAAAGAGCGTCCACCGCCACAGGTGCGCACTGTTATTGATTGGCGCGATGTCATTGGGGAAGTCGAGTTTTGCCTAATATTCAATTATGTTTATTATTAATATGATTATTATTGTGTATATTGATTAGATATGAAAGGTCTAAAAACGTACTAGAATGTATGCAGATTGTGTAATATTGAGTAACATGACACCTTGTTTAAGCGCAATGGTGTCAGGCGGGGTAACTCGCCTCTAAAGGCAAGTCAGTCACGTGTTCACCCCCAGTTGAACACTCACCCCTCCAGCTTTGTGCTTCGTTCCCACGGTTAGAGGGCTGGCTGGCGGAATGACGTAACTTGAATTCCTATGGTTGGCACTGGCAGTCTGGAATTTCTAATATAGAAACGTATCACCTCCTCTTCCGCATTTAATGTGTGTATGCATTATCTTTATGTTCGATGATAAACTTTCAAAAGTATGTAAACGCCAGATGACGTCGAGAGGGAATCGAATGGTAACATTATGGCTCTTGTCTGTTGTTGCAGACAGGTCTCTGGCGGGTTATTAAGCACGGCTCGCAGCAGAAGCACACATTTGCGTAATAGCCTAGTGTAGACTATGACATTAAATAATGTTACCATTTACTATTATTAGGTGAAGAGTGTGTATTTCCTATGTAATGGATATTAACATCGGAACGGATCTGAGAGAGATGGAGAGAAAGATGGGTCGGAAGATTCCTTTTGCCATGGATGGAAGGATCATGAAAGAGAATACAGATGGTGGAGACAAGTGGGACTCGCCTGGCCATGTGAAAGACATGTCCTACAAGATGAGTCTGCAGAGCAAGATGCAAGTCCTAAGACAATAAATGGTTCGTATTTTATTTAACCTTTATTGTGTCTAAGTGTCTATCCAAGTCCTGTATATTCTATCCAAGTCCTGTAGAGTATTTATCCAAGTCCTTTATCCAAGTGTTTGAGTGTCAATTCAAGTCCTGTAGAGTGTTTATCCAAGTCCTGTAGAGTGTTTATCCAAGTCCTGTAGAGTGTTTATCCAAGTCCTGTAGAGTGTCTATCCAAGTCCTGTAGAGTGTTTATCCAAGTCCTGTAGAGTGTTTATCCAAGTCCTGTAGAGTGTTTATCCAAGTCCTGTAGAGTGTTTATCCAAGTCCTGTAGAGTGTTTATCCAAGTCCTGTAGAGTGTTTATCCAAGTCCTGTAGAGTGTTTATCCAAGTCCTGTAGAGTGTTTATCCAAGTCCTGTAGGAGTGTTTATCCAAGTCCTGTAGAGTGTCTATCCAAGTCCTGTAGAGTGTTTATCCAAGTCCTGTAGAGTGTTTATCCAAGTCCTGTAGAGTGTTTATCCAAGTCCTGTGAGAGTGTCTATCCAAGTCCTGTAGAGTGTTTATCCAAGTCCTGTAAGCGTAGAGTGTTTATCCAAGTCCTGTAGAGTGTTTATCCAAGTCCTGTAGAGTGTCTATCCAAGTCCTGTAGAGTGTTTATCCAAGTCCTGTAGAGTGTTTATCCAAGTCCTGTAGAGTGTTTATCCAAGTCCTGTAGAGTGTCTATCCAAGTCCTGTATAGTGTCTATCCAAGTCCTGTAGAGTGTTTATCCAAGTCCTGTAGAGTGTTTATCCAAGTCCTGTAGAGTGTTTATCCAAGTCCTGTAGAGTGTCTATCCAAGTCCTGTAGAGTGTCTATCCAAGTCCTGTAGAGTGTTTATCCAAGTCCTGTAGAGTGTTTATCCAAGTCCTGTAGAGTGTTTATCCAAGTCCTGTAGAGTGTTTATCCAAGTCCTGTAGAGTGTTTATCCCAAGTCCTGTAGAGTGTTTATCCAAGTCCTGTAGAGTGTTTATCCAAGTCCTGTAAAGTGTCTATCCAAGTCCTGTAGAGTGTCTATCCAAGTCCTGTAGAGTGTTTATCCAAGTCCTGTAGAGTGTTTATCCAAGTCCTGTAGAGTGTTTATCCAAGTCCTGTAGAGTGTTCTATCCAAGTCCTGCAGAGTGTCTATCCAAGTCCTGTAGAGTGTTTATCCAAGTCCTGTAGAGTGTTTATCCAAGTCCTGTAGAGTGTTTATCCAAGTCCTGTAGAGTGTTTATCCAAGTCCTGTAGAGTGTTTATCCAAGTCCTGTAGAGTGTTTATCCAAGTCCTGTAGAGTGTTTATCCAAGTCCTGTAGATGCTTTACAGGCTTTATTATCAAAGGTAACACTGAGGACAGTTGTTTTAAATATAAATGTAAAATGTCCTCATAAGTGGATTATTTTAAATACAGAGGTTACATTAATAGGCTATACAGTTTACCCACATGTTTAAGGAGAGAGAGAAAATCAGTGAATAGAATATCTCATGGGCATTGTAATGTAGTTCGAGAGAGTAATGCCTAACTCCTGTTTAGTCTGTTCTCTCTCAACACAGTCACACCTGCCCTAACTCCTGTTTGTCCTGTTCTCTCCCAACACAGTCACACCTGCCCTAACTCCTGTTTGTCCTGTTCTCTCCCAACACAGTCACACCTGCCCTAACTCCTGTTTGTCCTGTTCTCTCCCAACAACACAGTCACACCTGCCCTAACTCCTGTTTGTCCTGTTCTCTCTCAACAACACAGTCACACCTGCCCTAACTCCTGTTTGTCCTGTTCTCTCCCAACAACACAGTCACACCTGCCCTAACTCCTGTTTGTCCTGTTCTCTCCCAACAACACAGTCACACCTGCCCTAACTCCTGTTTGTCCTGTTCTCTCCTCAACAACACAGTCACACCTGCCCTAACTCCTGTTTGTCCTGTTCTCTCCCAACAACACAGTCACACCTGCCCTAACTCCTGTTTGTCCTGTTCTCTCTCAACAACACAGTCACACCTGCCCTAACTCCTGTTTGTCCTGTTCTCTCTCAACAACACAGTCACACCTGCCCTAACTCCTGTTTGTCCTGTTCTCTCCCAACACAGTCACACCTGCCCTAACTCCTGTTTGTCCCGTTCTCTCCCAACAACACAGTCACACCTGCCCTAACTCCTGTTTGTCCGTTCTCTCCCAACAACACAGTCACACCTGCCCTAACTCCTGTTTGTCCGTTCTCTCCCAACAACACAGTCACACCTGCCCTAACTCCTGTTTGTCCCGTTCTCTCCCAACAACACAGTCACACCTGCCCTAACTCCTGTTTGTCCCGTTCTCTCCCAACAACACAGTCACACCTGCCCTAACTCCTGTTTGTCCTGTTCTCTCCCAACAACACAGTCACACCTGCCCTAACTCCTGTTTGTCCTGTTCTCTCCCAACAACACAGTCACACCTGCCCTAACTCCTGTTTGTCCCGTTCTCTCCCAACAACACAGTCACACCTGCCCTAACTCCTGTTTGTCCCGTTCTCTCCCAACAACACAGTCACACCTGCCCTAACTCCTGTTTGTCCCGTTCTCTCCCAACAACACAGTCACACCTGCCCTAACTCCTGTTTGTCCTGTTCTCTCCCAACAACACAGTCACACCTGCCCTAACTCCTGTTTGTCCCGTTCTCTCCCAACAACACAGTCACACCTGCCCTAACTCCTGTTTGTCCCGTTCTCTCCCAACAACACAGTCACACCTGCCCCTAACTCCTGTTTGTCCTGTTCTCTCCCAACAACACAGTCACACCTGCCCTAACTCCTGTTTGTCCCGTTCTCTCCCAACAACACAGTCACACCTGCCCTAACTCCTGTTTGTCCTGTTCTCTCCCAACAACACAGTCACACCTGCCCTAACTCCTGTTTGTCCCGTTCTCTCCCAACAACACAGTCACACCTGCCCTAACTCCTGTTTGTCCCGTTCTCTCCCAACAACACAGTCACACCTGCCCTAACTCCTGTTTGTCCTGTTCTCTCCCAACAACACAGTCACACCTGCCCTAACTCCTGTTTGTCCCGTTCTCTCCCAACAACACAGTCACACCTGCCCTAACTCCTGTTTGTCCTGTTCTCTCCCCAACACAGTCACACCTGCCCTAACTCCTGTTTGTCCTGTTCTCTCCCAACAACACAGTCACACCTGCCCTAACTCCTGTTTGTCCTGTTCTCTCCCAACAACACAGTCACACCTGCCCTAACTCCTGTTTGTCCCGTTCTCTCCCAACAACACAGTCACACCTGCCCTAACTCCTGTTTGTCCTGTTCTCTCTCAACAACACAGTCACACCTGCCCTAACTCCTGTTTGTCCTGTTCTCTCCCAACAACACAGTCACACCTGCCCTAACTCCTGTTTGTCCCGTTCTCTCCCAACACAGTCACACCTGCCCTAACTCCTGTTTGTCCTGTTCTCTCCCAACAACACAGTCACACCTGCCCTAACTCCTGTTTGTCCTGTTCTCTCCCAACAACACAGTCACACCTGCCCTAACTCCTGTTTGTCCCGTTCTCTCCCAACAACACAGTCACACCTGCCCTAACTCCTGTTTGTCCCGTTCTCTCCCAACAACACAGTCACACCTGCCCTAACTCCTGTTTGTCCCGTTCTCTCCCAACAACACAGTCACACCTGCCCTAACTCCTGTTTGTCCTGTTCTCTCCCAACAACACAGTCACACCTGCCCTAACTCCTGTTTGTCCTGTTCTCTCCCAACAACACAGTCACACCTGCCCTAACTCCTGTTTGTCCCGTTCTCTCCCAACACAATCACACCTGCCCTAACTCCTGTTTGTCCTGTTCTCTCCCAACACAGTCACACCTGCCCTAACTCCTGTTTGTCCTGTTCTCTCCCAACAACACAGTCACACCTGCCCTAACTCCTGTTTGTCCTGTTCTCTCCCAACAACACAGTCACACCTGCCCTAACTCCTGTTTGTCCCGTTCTCTCCCAACAACACAGTCACACCTGCCCTAACTCCTGTTTGTCCCGTTCTCTCCCAACAACACAGTCACACCTGCCCTAACTCCTGTTTGTCCCGTTCTCTCCCAACAACACAGTCACACCTGCCCTAACTCCTGTTTGTCCCGTTCTCTCCCAACACAGTCACACCTGCCCTAACTCCTGTTTGTCCTGTTCTCTCCCAACAACACAGTCACACCTGCCCTAACTCCCGTTTGTCCTGTTCTCTCCCAACAACACAGTCACACCTGCCCTAACTCCTGTTTGTCCCGTTCTCTCCCAACAACACAGTCACACCTGCCCTAACTCCTGTTTGTCCCGTTCTCTCCCAACAACACAGTCACACCTGCCCTAACTCCTGTTTGTCCCGTTCTCTCCCAACAACACAGTCACACCTGCCCTAACTCCTGTTTGTCCCGTTCTCTCCCAACAACACAGTCACACCTGCCCTAACTCCTGTTTGTCCCGTTCTCTCCCAACAACACAGTCACACCTGCCCTAACTCCTGTTTGTCCCGTTCTCTCCCAACAACACAGTCACACCTGCCCTAACTCCTGTTTGTCCCGTTCTCTCCCAACAACACAGTCACACCTGCCCTAACTCCTGTTTGTCCTGTTCTCTCCCAACACAGTCACACCTGCCCTAACTCCTGTTTGTCCTGTTCTCTCCCAACAACACAGTCACACCTGCCCTAACTCCTGTTTGTCCTGTTCTCTCCCAACAACACAGTCACACCTGCCCTAACTCCTGTTTGTCCCGTTCTCTCCCAACAACACAGTCACACCTGCCCTAACTCCTGTTTGTCCTGTTCTCTCTCAACAACACAGTCACACCTGCCCTAACTCCTGTTTGTCCTGTTCTCTCCCAACAACACAGTCACACCTGCCCTAACTCCTGTTTGTCCCGTTCTCTCCCAACACAGTCACACCTGCCCTAACTCCTGTTTGTCCCGTTCTCTCCCAACAACACAGTCACACCTGCAGGGCATGGACGTCCGTCTGATGCGGCAGCTCCTATCGATCAACGACGGCATCGAGGCGACGCGCTGCGCCCTGGAGGTGGAGCAGGGGGTCGGGGACGGCAGCGGTGGCTAGCCGGGGGAGAGTAGCCTGGCTGAGAGCCAGGACGCATCCCGGCCAAGCAGCGTGTCCAGTCTGCGCTACGGGAGTGACGTTTTTTTTGATGTGATGTCTGTGGGGAGTTATCTGGATACCTTGGCGGAAGACCCGGCGATACCGGCCCTCTCTCGCCCGCTGACCGGGTAGTTGGAGGAGGAGGCGGCTGGGAGGGAAAGAGAACCCTGGGTCTGGGTCCTGGAAAGCTACTGGACATATCCATACTAGTATGGCAGACCAGCTCCAGCTCTAACATACCTGATTCAGCTATACTGGCCTAAAATCAAGGGGGATTAGTAGAATCAGGTGTGTTGGACTGCCTGGAACACAGACAGGCACACATTTAGATTGACTTCATGAATAACATGGTCCTGTCTGCCTCATAAATGTAACAGAGGGGGTGAGAGGAATATGAACCTGGCTCTATCGAATGCCACCTACAAACAAGCAAGATTTCTGGCTCTCACAGACCTGTAACTTCTTCTTTAAGAGGCTCCTCTGTCCTCCACTCGTTACTTGTATTAATGGCACCTGTTTGAACTTGTTATCAGTATAAAAGATACCTGTCCACAACCTCAAACAGTCACACTCCAAACTCCACTATGGCCAAGACCAAAGAGCTGTCAAAGGACACCAGAAACAAAATTGTAGACCTGCACCAGGCTGGGAAGACTGAATCTGCAATAGGTAAGCAGCTTGGTTTGAAGAAATCAACTGTGGGAGCAATTATTAGGAAATGGAAGACATACAAGACCACTGATAATCTCCCTCGATCTGGTGCTCCACGCAAGATCTCACCCTGTGGGGTCAACATGATCACAAGAACGGTGAGCAAAAATCCCAGAACCACACGGGGGGACCTAGTGAATGACCTGCAGAGAGCTGGGACCAAAGTAACAAAGCCTACCATCAGTAACACACTGCGCCGCCAGGGACTCAAATCCTGCAGTGCCAGACTTGTCCCCCTGCTTAAGCTAGTACATGTCCAGGCCCGTCTGAAGTTTGCTAGAGTGCATTTGGATGATCCAGAAGAGGATTGGGAGAATGTCATATGGTCAGATGAAACCAAAATATAACTTTTTGGTAAAAACTCAACTCGTCGTGTTTGGAGGACAAAGAATGCTGAGTTGCATCCAAAGAACACCATACCTACTGTGAAGCATGGGGGTGGAAACGTCATGCTTTGGGGCTGTTTTTCCTGCAAAGGGACCAGGACGACTGATCCGTGTAAAGGAAAGAATGAATGGGGCCATGTATCGTGAGATTTTGAGTGAAAACCTCCTTCCATCAGCAAGGGCATTGAAGATGAAACGTGGCTGGGTCTTTCAGCATGACAATGATCCCAAACACACCGCCCGGGCAACGAAGGAGTGGCTTCGTAAGAAGCATTTCAAGGTCCTGGAGTGGCCTAGCCAGTCTCCAGATCTCAACCCCATAGAAAATCTTTGGAGGGAGTTGAAAGTCTGTGTTGCCCAGCGACAGCCCCAAAACATCACTGCTCTAGAGGAGATCTGCATGGAGGAATGGGCCAAAATACCAGCAACAGTGTGTGAAAACCTTGTGAAGACTTACAGAAAACGTTTGACCTGTGTCATTGCCAACAAAGGGTATATAACAAAGTATTGAGAAACTTTTGTTATTGACCAAATACTTATTTTCCACCATAATTTGCAAATAAATTCATTAAAAATCCTACAATGTGATTTTCTGGATTTTTTTTCTAATTTTGTCTGTCATAGTTGACGTGTACCTATGATGAAAATTACAGGCCTCTCTCATCTTTTTAAGTGGGAGAACTTGCACAATTGGTGGCTGACTAAATACTTTTTTCCCCCACTGTATGTCAGGCCTTCCACCCCCCCTAACCTTTAACCTGTGATGAGTACACCTACTCTACATAAACTATATATATCAGGCCTTCCACCCCCCTAACCTTTAACCTGTGATGAGTGGACCTACTGTACATAAACTCATGTGAACCTGTTTTCTGTGAGCAGTGTGTTTAATTGGTAATGCAGTCCCTCAAAAGGCCAAGGGTGCGTCCCAAGTGCAACCCTATTCCATGCAGCGCCTTCAGAAAGGATTCAACCATCACGAGCTTAAGAGCGTAGTTAACCAGGCTATCCCCATTCATTCAGACGTTATGGGTGGTGCAGTGAGCTGATAGCTCCAGTCTACTGTGAGATACAGTGCCTTTACCTTGACTAACCTGTGCCCCCGCACATTGACTCGGTACCGGTACCCCCTGTATATAACCTCGTTATTTTATTGTGTAACATTATAGTTTATTTAGTAAATATTTTCTTAACTCTTATTTCTTGATCTGCATTGTTGGTTTAAGGGCTTGTAAGTAAGCATTTCACGGTAAGGTCTACACCTGTTGTATTCGGCGCATGTGACAAATAAAATTTGATTTGATTTCAGAAAGTATTCATACCCCTCGACTTATTCCACATTTTGTTGTGTTACAGCCTGAATTCAAAATGGATTAAATCAAAACATTTCTCTCACCCATCTACACACAATACTGCTTAATAACAAAGTGAAAACATTGTTTTTAGAAAATCTTGCAAATGTATTGAAAATGAAATACATAAATATCTAATTTACATAAGTATTCACACCCCTTTGCTATGACACTCCAAATTGAGCTCAGGTGCATCCGATTTCCTTTGATCAACCTTGAGACGTCCTGTCTGTATATAAGGTCCCACAGTTGCCAGAGCAACAGAGCAGAAACTATACCAGGAAGTCCCAGGAACTGTCCGTAGATCTCCGAGATAGAAATGTGATGAGGTATATACAGTATCTGTGGAAGGGTATAAAACTATTTCTAGAGTGTTGAAAGTTTCCAAGAGCACAGTGGTTTCCATCATTGGGAAATGGAAAAAATGATGGAACTACCCAGACTCTGCTTGGAGTCCGACCAAACTGAGCAACCGGGCAAAGAAGGACCTTTGGTCAGGGAGGTGACCAAGAACCCAATGACCACTCTGACAGAACTACAGAGTTCCTTGGCTGAGATGGGAGAACCTGCCAGAAGGACAACAGTCTCTACAGCACTGCACCAATCTGGGCTTTATGGGTGAGTGGCCAGACGGAAGCCACTCCTGAGAAAAAGGCACATGACAGCACACCTGGAGTTTGCAAAAAGGCACATGAAAGACACTGAGAGCATAAGGCCAAATATTATGTAGTCTGATGAGACAAAATTTGAACTCTTTGGCCTGAATGCAAAGCACTATGTCTGGAGAAAACCAAGGCACAGCTCATCACCCGTCTAACACCATCCCTACCGTGAAGCATGGTGGTGGCAGTATCATGCTAAGGGGATGCTTTTCAGCGGCAGTGACTGGAAGACTGGTAAGGATAGAGGGAACAATGAATGGAGCCAAATACAGGCAAATCCTTGATGAGAACCTGCTTCAGAGTGCAAACGACCTTAGACTGGGGCGAAGATTTACATTCCAACTGGAAAATGAACCCAAGCATACAGCCAAAGCAACGCTTGAATGGCTTCAGAACAAGAATGTGAAAGTCCTTGCGTGGCCCAGATAAAGCCTAGACTTGAATCCCATTGAAAATCTGTGGAAAGACTTGAAGATAGCTGTTCACCGCCGCCCCCATCTAATTTAACAAAGCTTGAGAAAATCTGAAAGGAAGAATGACAGAAAATTCCCAGATGTGCAAAGCAGATACAAACATATCCAAGACGACTCAAAGCTGTAATCACTGCCAAAGGTGCTTCAAAAAGTATTGACTCAGGGGTGTGAATACTTATGTAAATAAAAATCATTACATGACCAAAAGTATGTGGAAACCAGCTCGTCGAACATCTCATTCCAAAATCATGGGCATTAATATGGAGTTGGTCCCCCCTTTGCTGCTATAACAGCCTCCACTCTTCTGGGAAGGCTTTCCACTAGATGTTGGAACATTGCTGCGGGGACTTGCTTCCATTAAGCCACGAGCATTAGTGAGGTCAGGCACTGATTTGGGGCGATTAGGCCTGGCTCGCAGTCGACGTTCCAAATCATCCCAAAGGTGTTCGATGGGGTTGAGGTCAGGGCTCTGTGCCTGCCAGTCAAGTTCTTCCACACTGATCTCGACAAACCAATTCTGTATGGACCTCGCTTTGTGCATGGGGGCATTTCATGCTGAAACAGGAAAGATCCTTCCCCAAACGTTTGTATTGTATGCTGTAGTGTTAAGATTTCCCTTCACTGGAACTAAGGGGCCTAGCCTGAACCATGAAAAACAGCCCCGGACCATTATTCCTCCTCCACCAAACTTTACAGTTGGCACTATGCATTGGGGCAGGTAGCGTTCTCCTGGCATCCGCCAAACCCAGATTTGTCCGTCGGACTGCCAGGTGGTGAAGCGTGATTCATCACTCCAGAGAACGCGTTTCCACTGCTCCAGAGTCCAATGGCAGCGAGCTTTACACCACTCCAGCCGACGCTTGGCTTGGCTAGGCTTGTGTGCGGCTAATCGGCCATGGAAACCCATTTCATGAAGCTCCCGACGAACAGTTATTGTGCTGACGTTGCTTCCAGAGGCAGTTTGGAACTCGGTAGTGGGTGTTGCAACCGAGGACAGACAGTTGTTTACGCGCTAAGCGCTTCAGCACTCGGCGGTCCCTTTCTGTGAGCTTGTGTGGCCTACCACTTCCCGGATAAGCCGTTGTTGCTCCTAGACGTTTCCACGTCACAATAACAGCACTTACAGTTGACCGAGGCAGCTCTAGCAGGGCTGAAATTTGACGAACTGACCTGTTGGAAAGGTTGCATCCTATGACGGTGCCACGTTGAAAGTCACTGAGGTCTTCAGTAAGGCCATTCTACTGCCAATGTTTTTTTCTATGGAGATTCAAAAAATGGAGATTCAAAAAAATAAATCCATTTGCTCGATTCTATACAGCTGTCAGCAACGGGTGTGGCTGAAATAGCCGAATCCAGTAATTTGAAGGGGTTGTCCACATACTGTTTTATGTATAATGTAGCTGGCTATCTTAGCTAGCTTCTTTACAACAATGTGATGCAGTATAGTAGTGCAGTGTAGTCCCCTGTATGAACATTCCATCCTTAACACTAGTAGTACATTCAGTTTGGATCCAGGCTAGTCTAGTGGTCATATAAACATGTGGACATTCCATTCATAGTTAATATGTCATCATTGTCATATGATAGAGAGAGAGAGATAGAGAGAGATAGAGACAGAGAGACACACAGAGAGAGAGAGAGAGAGAGAGAGAGAGAGAGCAGAGAGAGAGAGAGAGAGAGAGAGAGAGAGAGAGATGGAGGGATGGAGAAAGAGAGACAGGTAGAGAGAGATACAGTGCCTTGCAAAAGTATTCATCCCCCTTGGCGTTTTTCCTATTTTGTTGCATTACAACCTGTAATTGAAATTGATTTTTATTTGGATTGCATGTAATGGACATACACAAAATAGTCCAAATTGGTGAAGTGAAATGAAAAAAATAACTTGTTTCAAAAAATTATAATAAATAAATAACGGAAAAGTGGTGGGTGCATATGTATTCACCCCCTTTGCTATGAAGCCCCTAAATAAGATCTGGTGCAACCAATTACCTTCATAAGTCACATGATTAGTTAAATAAAGTCCACCTGTGTGCAATCTAAGTGTCACATGATCTGTCACATGATATCAGTATATATACACCTGTTCTGAAAGGCCCCAGAGTCTGCAACATCACTAAGCAAGGGACACCACCAAGCAAGTGGCACCATGAAGATCAAGGAGCTCTCCAAACAGGTCAGGGACAAAGTTGTGGAGAAGTACAGATCAGGGTTGGGTTATAAAAAAATATCTGAAACTTTGAACATCTCACGGAGCACCATTAAATCCATTATAAAAAAATGGAAAGAATATGGCACCACAACAAACCTGCCAAGAGAGGGCTGCCCACCAACACTCACGGACCAGGCAAGGAGGGCATTAATCAGAGAGGCAACAAAGAGACCAAAGATAACCCTGAAGGAGCTGCAAAGCTCCACAGCGGAGATCGGAGTATCTGTCCATAGGACCACTTTAAGTCGTACACTCTACAGAGCTGGGCTTTACGGAAGAGTGGCCAGAAAAAAGCCATTGCTTAAAGAAATAAATAAGCAAACACATTTGGTTTTTGCCAAAAGGCATGATGGAGACTCCCCAAACATATGGAAGAAGGTACTCTGGTCAGATGAGACTAAAATTGAGCTTTTTGGCCATCAAGGAAAGAGCTATGTCTGGCGCAAACCCAACACCTCTCATCACCCCGAGAACACCATCCCCACTGTGAAGCATGGTGGTGGCAGCATCATGCTGTGGGGATGTTTTTCATCGGCAGGGACTGGTAACTGGTCAGAATTGAAGGAATGATGGATGGCGCTATATACAGGGAAATTATTGAGGGAAACCTGTTTCAGTCTTCCAGAGATTTGAGACTGGGATGGAGGTTCACCTTCCAGCAGGACAATGACCTTAAGCATACTGCTAAAGCAACAGTCGAGTGGTTTAAGGGGAAACATTTGTCTTGGAATGGCCTAGTCAAAGCCCAGACCTCAATCCAATTGAGAATCTGTGGTATGACTTAAAGATTGCTGTACACCAGTGGAACCCATCCAACTTGAAGGAGCTGGAGCAGTTTTGCCTTGAAGAATGGGCAAAAGTCCCAGTGGCTAGATGTGTCAAGCTTATAGAGACATACCCCAAGAGACTTGCAGCTGCAATTGCTGCAAAAGGTGGCTCTACAAAGTATTGACTTGGGGGGGTGAATAATTATGCACGCTCAAGTTTTCTGTTTTTTTTGTGTCTTATTTCTTGTCTGTTTCACAAGAAAAAAATATTTTACATCTTCAACGTGGTAGGCATGGTGTGTAAATCAAATGATACAAACCCCCCCAAAAAATCAATTTTAATTCCAGGTTGTAAGGCAACAAAATAGGAAAAATGCCAAGGGGGGTGAATACCTTCGCAAGCACCTTAATGTGTCCAAAACAACTAAAATATTGTAAAAAATTTAAACAAGCCACTATAGCTACTGCATGACAGAAATTACATTCTGACAATAGTTGTCATCCATTCTGTGAGAAATTCTATACTGATGCAAAATAGATCAGCACCCATCATTGATTGGAGGATTTGTTGATTCGTTGGTTGATTTAAGAATCAATATTTATTTGTGTGATGAGTACAGCTATATTTTGCAAAGACGGGTTGGTTGTTTAGCAACAAAACCGACGCGTCCACAACTATGGGGCGAAACAGACGGGGTTGGCTTAGATTGTTGACGACATGTAAACTATATTTAATCTCCAAATGTTTATTGAAAACATAAATACATTTAAACAATGAACACTTGTTGTCTCTCGAATACATCATTACTGTTGTTGGTTAGCTAGCTAGCTAATTTTTTTGCCAAAACACCTAATTTTTTTGTCAAAACACCTAATTTTTTTGTCAAAACACCTCAAAAGAAGACATGGTATAAAGAACAAGATACAACGAGCTGACACCAACATACAGTATATGGAATACTAATACCACAAGTAGAGGTTAGTACACCTTCCTGCAGGCAACATATAAAACAGAATAAATAAATAGTTAAATAATAGTTACATTAATGAACATAATGGAAGTAGAAAGTTAACATAGTGAAATAGACCGTCTCATATTCCTGTAGTAAGGTAGCAACTAAAGTACATGAGTAAAAAATAACGGTTAAGATTTGAATTCTTCATTCAAAATGTAAATTCTACTCCTAACTGCCATATAAAAGATTGGCGTAGAGTCTTGGCATCTATTGCCACACTTGTTTAGAATGCATCTTTAGTGTGTGTTAATTAGTTATGTGACTAGTGAGTAGTCTACTATGATGAGGTCCATTCTGAAGGAGACATACAGTGATGTGAGTAGTCTACTATGATGAGGTCCATTTTGAAGGAGACATACAGTGATGTGAGTAGTCTACTATGATGAGGTCCATTCTGAAGGAGACATACAGTGATGTGAGTAGTCTACTATGATGAGGTCCATTTTGAAGGAGACATACAGTGATGTGAGTAGTCTACTATGATGAGGTCCATTCTGAAGGAGACATACAGTGATGTGAGTAGTCTACTATGATGAGGTCCATTTTGAAGGAGATATACAGTGATGTGAGTAGTCTACTATGATGAGGTCCATTTTGAAGGAGTCATACAGTGATGTGAGTAGTCTACTATGATGAGGTCCATTTTGAAGGAGACATACAGTGATGTGAGTAGTCTACTATGATGAGGTCCATTTTGAAGGAGACATACAGTGATGTGAGTAGTCTACTATGATGAGGTCCATTTTGAAGGAGTCATACAGTGATGTGAGTAGTCTACTATGATGAGGTCCATTTTGAAGGAGACATACAGTGATGTGAGTAGTCTACTATGATGAGGTCCATTCTGAAGGAGTCATACAGTGATGTGAGTAGTCTACTATGATGAGGTCCATTTTGAAGGAGACATACAGTGATGTGAGTAGTCTACTATGATGAGGTCCATTTTGAAGGAGTCATACAGTGATGTGAGTAGTCTACTATGATGAGGTCCATTTTGAAGGACACATACAGTGATGTGAGTAGTCTACTATGATGAGGTCCATTTTGAAGGAGACATACAGTGATGTGAGTAGTCTACTATGATGAGGTCCATTTTGAAGGAGACATACAGTGATGTGAGTAGTCTACTATGATGAGGTCCATTTTGAAGGAGACATACAGTGATGTGAGTAGTCTACTATGATGAGGTCCATTCTGAAGGAGACATACAGTGATGTGAGTAGTCTACTATGATGAGGTCCATTTTGAAGGAGACATACAGTGATGTGAGTAGTCTACTATGATGAGGTCAATTTTGAAGGAGAAATACAGTGATGTGAGTAGTCTACTATGATGAGGTCCATTTTGAAGGAGTCATACAGTGATGTGAGTAGTCTACTATGATGAGGTCCATTCTGAAGGAGTCATACAGTGATGTGAGTAGTCTACTATGATGAGGTCCATTTTGAAGGAGACATACAGTGATGTGAGTAGTCTACTATGATGAGGTCCATTCTGAAGGAGACATACAGTGATGTGAGTAGTCTACTATGATGAGGTCCATTTTGAAGGAGACATACAGTGATGTGAGTAGTGAGTAGTCTACTATGATGAGGTCAATTTTGAAGGTGACATACAGTGATGTGAGTAGTCTACTATGATGAGGTCCATTCTGAAGGAGACATACAGTGATGTGAGTAGTCTACTATGATGAGGTCCATTTTGAAGGAGGCATACAGTGATGTGAGTAGTCTACTATGATGAGGTCCATTTTGAAGGAGACATACAGTGATGTGAGTAGTCTACTATGATGAGGTCCATTTTGAAGGAGACATACAGTGATGTGAGTAGTCTACTATGATGAGGTCCATTTTGAAGGAGACATACAGTGATGTGAGTAGTCTACTATGATGAGGTCCATTTTGAAGGAGTCATACAGTGATGTGAGTAGTCTACTATGATGAGGTCCATTTTTAAGGAGTATTACAGTGATGTGAGTAGTCTACTATGATGAGGTCCATTCTGAAGGAGACATACAGTGATGTGAGTAGTCTACTATGATGAGGTCCATTTTGAAGGAGACATACAGTGATGTGAGTAGTCTACTATGATGAGGTCCATTCTGAAGGAGACATACAGTGATGTCAGTAGTCTACTATGATGAGGTCCATTCTGAAGGAGACATACAGTGATGTGAGTAGTCTACTATGATGAGGTCCATTCTGAAGGAGACATACAGTGATGTGAGTAGTCTACTATGATGAGGTCCATTCTGAAGGAGAAATACAGTGATGTGAGTTGTCTACTATGATGAGGTCCATTTTGAAGGAGACATACAGTGATGTGAGTAGTCTACTATGATGAGGTCCATTTTGAAGGAGTCATACAGTGATGTGAGTAGTCTACTATGATGAGGTCCATTCTGAAGGAGTCATACAGTGATGTGAGTAGTCTACTATGATGAGGTCCATTTTGAAGGAGACATACAGTGATGTGAGTAGTCTACTATGATGAGGTCAATTTTGAAGGAGAAATACAGTGATGTGAGTAGTCTACTATGATGAGGTCCATTCTGAAGGAGTCATACAGTGATGTGAGTAGTCTACTATGATGAGGTCCATTTTGAAGGAGACATACAGTGATGTGAGTAGTCTACTATGATGAGGTCCATTCTGAAGGAGACATACAGTGATGTGAGTAGTCTACTATGATGAGGTCCATTTTGAAGGAGACATACAGTGATGTGAGTAGTGAGTAGTCTACTATGATGAGGTCAATTTTGAAGGTGACATACAGTGATGTGAGTAGTCTACTATGATGAGGTCCATTCTGAAGGAGACATACAGTGATGTGAGTAGTCTACTATGATGAGGTCCATTTTGAAGGAGACATACAGTGATGTGAGTAGTCTACTATGATGAGGTCCATTCTGAAGGAGTCATACAGTGATGTGAGTAGTCTACTATGATGAGGTCCATTTTGAAGGAGACATACAGTGATGTGAGTAGTCTACTATGATGAGGTCCATTCTGAAGGAGACATACAGTGATGTGAGTAGTCTACTATGATGAGGTCCATTTTGAAGGAGACATACAGTGATGTGAGTAGTGAGTAGTCTACTATGATGAGGTCAATTTTGAAGGTGACATACAGTGATGTGAGTAGTCTACTATGATGAGGTCCATTTTGAAGGAGACATACAGTGATGTGAGTAGTCTACTATGATGAGGTCCATTTTGAAGGAGACATACAGTGATGTGAGTAGTCTACTATGATGAGGTCCATTTTGAAGGAGTCATACAGTGATGTGAGTAGTCTACTATGATGAGGTCCATGAGTAGTCTACTATGATGAGGTCCATTTTGAAGGAGTCATACAGTGATGTGAGTAGTCTACTATGATGAGGTCCATTTTGAAGGAGTCATACAGTGATGTGAGTAGTCTACTATGATGAGGTCCATTTTGAAGGAGTCATACAGTGATGTGAGTAGTCTACTATGATGAGGTCCATTTTGAAGGAGACGTACAGTGATGTGAGTAGTCTACTATGATGAGGTCCATTTTGAAGGAGATGTACATGTACATAGACACATAGAAATACATTACAGGGTTCGGTTGTGTGAGGACTACACTCAGGAGAGTACGGTGAGGACTACAGTTCCCTTGGTGTTCTTCAGTATGGCGACGGCGCCGGCGTGAGTGACCCCCTCCAGACTGTGACCGTTCACAGCGATGATCTGATCCCCACGCTGCAGCCTGCCATCTTCAATCGCTGCTCCCTGGAGAGAGAGAGAGAAATGCAGAGAGAGAGAGAGACACTGCATCAATCACCATGGCATCAAACACGGTTGCAAAGTTTGAGTTTCAACTTGCGTTGCAAGACAGTCCAGTGAGTTTTGATAGTCGTAAGACACAAGGAATTTACAGTAGAATGACAGGTATATTGAACTCACATTGAGGACTAAAATAACATGTTACCTTTCTAAATGAAATAGACAGAGGTCTTTGTGTTACCTTTCTAAAGGAAATAGACAGTTACCTTTCCAAAGACAGTTTTGACGTAGATGGGCAGGTCTCCGTGGGGACTGCTGAATCCTCCAACTATACTGAAGCCTAGACCCAGAGCACCTCTGTCCAGACGGATGGTTCTATAAAACTGGGGACTATAAGAGATATAAAAAATAACAACATGTGTCATGATCGTTGAGAGACGGGAGGTGCAGCGTGGTATGCGAACATGTTTATTAAACCAAATAAACATTAAAGAAACAACGTAACGTGAAGTCCTCAGGCTAAACCCATACAAGCCTAACACGGAACAAGATCCCACAACTAAGGTAGGCACAGGCTACTTATGTATGATCCCCAATCAGAGACAACGAGCGACAGCTGTCTCTGATTGGGAATCACACCCGGCCAAACATAGATATACAATACCTAGAACAAAAACATAGAATTTCTAGCATAGAATCTCACGCCTTGACCAAACCAACTAAAGACAACAGGCCTCTCAAGGTCAGGGCGTGACAACATGTAAGATTTGCCATCCTCTATCTGATATGCGGGGTGTGGCAATGGCTCATACCAAACTGTTGAGTTTGTGAAAAGTTTTAAACAAATAGCTTACAACCTGGACTATCTGCATTGACCATTTTTCATGATTCATTGCATTGATTAAATAAGTGTTAAAAGATTGATATACGGTGGCCCTGAGGGGCAAAATAGTTGTGAATTAATGTGTGTTAAATATTTATAAACAGCAATACATTCCCACCTCATGTTGTTGTGTAGGGTAGCTGGTCCTGTGGAGGGGATACCTACATCTCCCTGGCCCTGTCCTCCTCCACAGCCCTCAGCCACCGACCCTGTAGTCAGCACCTGAAGAACAACAAGACTTTATTCATCCATATGAAACAGTGTCTTCTGCTGTACCCAACTCCTCTGATACACACATATAGACATTAGTTTGGAGAGAGACTGGAGCAGCGGACAAACACAGTGCAGTGCCCGGTGAGCAGTTTCAGAGTTAAGTGCCTTGCTCAAGGGCACAAGTGCAGATTGTTATCTTTCTAGGATGTGTCACCTGTGATGGAGTTTGTTGTGTGTGTGATGGTGTGTGTCACCTGTAGGGTGATGGTGTTTGTTGTGTGAGTGATGGTGTGTGTCACCTGTAGGGTGATGGTGTTTGTTGTGTGTGTGTGTGTGTGTGTGTGTGTGTGTGTGTGTGTGTGTGTGTGTGTGTGTGTGTGTGTGTGTGTGTGTGTGTGTGTGTGTGTGTGTGTGTGTGTGATGGTGTTTGTCACCTGTAGGGTGATGGTGTGTGTGATGGTGTGTGTCACCTGTAGGGTGATGGTACCACTGATGGTCTTCAGCAGAGCTCCAGCTTGGATGTGGCTCATCCCCTCAGTGGAGACATCGTTAATACTCACCATAAAGTCTCCTACCTGTGAGATGGAGGGAAAGAGAGGGAGAGGGAGAGAGAGAGAGAGAGAGAGAGAGAGAGAGAGAGAGAGAGAGAAGCGAATACAGGCAGACAGAATGGTAGGACATGTTCACACACAGATACGTTGATTAAAGAGTTGATTTATTTGATTTTGTAAGCATGCACACGCACACGCACACGCACAGAGAGAGACTTACATAGATTTGGTGTGTCCTGGCAGCCAGTCCAATAGGGTCCATAGTAGCAATGAAGAGAGGTACGTCTCCATGAGGAGAACCAACCCCACCAGCTACACTCAGACCCAGAGAGTCACACGAACCCTGGAGTAACATAACATATAGACTTTATCTACCAACCATATACAGTACCAGTCAAAAGTTTTGGACACACCTACTCATTCAAGGGTTTGTCTTTATTTTTATTATTGTCTACATTGTAGAATAATAGTGAAGACATCAAAACTATGAAATAACACATATCGAATTATGTAGTAACTAAAAAAGTGTTAAACAAATCAAGATATATTTTATATTAGAGATTCTTCAAAGTATCCATCCTTTGCCTTGATGACAGCTTTGCACACTCTTGGCATTCTCTCAACCAGCTTCACCTGGAATGCTTTTCCAACAGTCTTGAAGGAGTTCCCACATATGCTGAGCACTTGTTGGCTGCTTTTCCATCACTCTGCGGTCCGACTCATCTCAAACCATCTCAATTTGGTTGAGGTCGGGGGATTGTGGAGGCCAGGTCATCTGATGCAGCACTCCATCACTCTCCTTCTAGGTAAAATAGCTCTTACACAGCCTGGAGGTGTGTTGGGTCATTGTCCTGTTGAAAAACAAATGATAGTCCCACTAAGCCCAAACCAGATGGGATGGTGTATCGCTGCAGAATGCTGTGGTAGCCATGATGGTTAAGTGTGCCTTGAATTCTAAATAAATCACAGACAGTGTCACCAGCAAAGCACCCCCCACACCATCACACCTCCTCCTCCATGCTTTACGGTGTGAACCATACATGTGGAGATCATCCGTTCACCTACTCTGCGTCTCACAAAGACTCGGCGGTTGGAACCAAAAATCTCAAATTTGGACTCATCAGACCAAAGGACAGATTTCCACCGGTCTAATGTCCATTGCTTGTGTTTCTTGGCCCAAGAAAGTCTCTTCTTCTTATTGGTGTCCTTTAGTAGTGGTTTCTTTGCAGCAATTCGACCATGAAGGCCTGATTCACGCAGTCTCCTCTGAACAGTTGATGTTGAGATGTGTCTTTTACTTGAACTATGTGAAGCATTTATTTGGCCTGCAATCTGAGGTGCAGTTAACTCTTATGAACTTATCCTCTGCAGCAGAGGTAACTCTGGGTCTTCCTTTCCTGTGGCGGTCCCCATGAGAGTTAGTTTCATCATAGCGCTTGATGGTTTTTGCGACTGCACTTGAAGAAACTTAGAAGGGTGGCTATTTGAAAAATCTCAAATATAAAATATATTTTGATTTGTTTAAAACTTTTTGGGTTACTACATGATTCCATATGTGTTATTTCATAGTTCTGATGTCTTCACTATTACTCTACAATGTAGAAATCAGTAAAAATAAACAAAAACCCTGGATGAGTAGGTGTGTCCAAACTTTTGACTGGTACTGTATATTCCATATAACAACCATATATATTCCATATAACAACCATATATATTCCATATAACAACCATGTATATTCCATATAACAACCATGTATATTCCATATAACAACCATGTATATTCCATATAACAACCATGTATATTCCATAGAACAACCATATATATTCCATAGAACAACCATGTATATTCCATAGAACAACCATATATATTCCATATAACAACCATATATATTCCATATAACAACCATATATATTCCATATAACAACCATATATATTCCATATAACAACCATATATATTCCATATAACAACCATATATATTCCATATAACAACCATGTATATTCCATATAACAACCATATATATTCCATATAACAACCATATATATTCCATATAACAACCATGTATATTCCATATAACAACCATGTATATTCCATATAACAACCATATATATTCCATATAACAACCATGTATATTCCATATAACAACCATGTATATTCCATATAACAACCATATATATATTCCATATAACAACCATGTATATTCCATATAACAACCATGTATATTCCATAGAACAACCATGTATATTCCATATAACAACCAAATATATTCCATTTAACAACCATATATTTTCCATATAACAACCATATATATTCCATATAACAACCATGTATATTCCATATAACAACCAAATATATTCCATTTAACAACCATATATTTTCCATGTAACAACCATATATTTTCCATATAACAACCATATATATTCCATATAACCATGTATATTCCATATAACAACCATATATATTCCATATAACAACCATATATATATTCCATATAACAACCATATATATTCCATATAACAACCATATATTTTCCATATAACAACCATATATATTCCATATAACCATGTATATTCCATATAACAACCATATATATTCCATATAACAACCATATATATATTCCATATAACAACCATATATATTCCATATAACAACCATATATTTTCCATATAACAACCATATATATTCCATATAACCATGTATATTCCATATAACAACCATATATATTCCATATAACAACCATATATATATTCCATATAACAACCATATATATTCCATATAACAACCATATATTTTCCATATAACAACCATATATATTCCATATAACCATGTATATTCCATATAACAACCATATATATTCCATATAACAACCATATATATATTCCATATAACAACCATATATATTCCATATAACAACCATATATTTTCCATATAACAACCATATATATTCCATATAACCATGTATATTCCATATAACAACCATGTATATTCCATATAACAACCAAATATATTCCATTTAACAACCATATATTTTCCATATAATAACCATATATTTTCCATATAACAACCATATATATTTCATATAACCATGTATATTCCATATAACAACCATATATATTCCATATAACAACCATATATATATTCCATATAACAACCATATATATTCCATATAACAACCATATATATTCCATATAACAACCATGTATATTCCATATAACAACCATATATATTCCATATAACAACCATATATATTCCATATAACAACCATATATATTCCATATAACAACCATGTATATTCCATATAACAACCATATATATTCCATATAACAACCATGTATATTCCATATAACAACCATATATATTCCATATAACAACCATATATATTCCATATAACAACCATATATATATTCCATATAACAACCATATATATTCCATATAACAACCATATATATTCCATATAACAACCATATATATATTCCATATAACAACCATATATATTCCATATAACAACCATATATATATTCCATATAACAACCATATATATATTCCATATAACAACCATATATATTCCATATAACAACCATATATATATTCCATATAACAACCATATATATATTCCATATAACAACCATATATATTCCATATAACAACCATATATATATTCCATATAACAACCATATATATATTCCATATAACAACCATATATATATTCCATATAACAACCATATATATTCCATATAACAACCATATATATATTCCATATAACAACCATATATATATTCCATATAACAACCATATATATTCCATATAACAACCATATATATATTCCATATAACAACCATATATATTCCATATAACAACCATATATATATTCCATATAACAACCATATATATTCCATATAACAACCATATATATTCCATATAACAACCATATATATTCCATATAACAACCATATATATATTCCATATAACAACCATATATATTCCATATAACAACCATATATATATTCCATATAACAACCATATATAGTCCAGCTTTGCTCAGCATTTGCACTGATAGAAAATGACCAAAACCAGAAGTACTGTATATCCCACCTTATGTATAACCACTGTCCTTATCTCATGGTAGTCTTCAAATGCTGTGGAGGAAAATATCATTTTATTACTGAAAAGGATGTTTAAATGTTCACTTGTTCACGCCCATTCAATGACTTTACAGCATTGGATTGGTGTCTACCGTGACCAGTGTTAACAACCAGAAATCCCATAATCAGAGAGTGAATCCCTCACAGTAGAAGCCTCCTCTCTGGCGTCTCTCTTTCTCCCTCTGGTGGCTTAACTTTACTGTAGTTTACTTTAAGTTACTTTTTTACAGTTGATTTGACTATTACAGTTGTTTAAAACACTGGTGAAATATGTTATGAGAAGCCTCCATCTCACTCACGGTAGCCCTCTCCTCTCTGGCGTCTCTCTGTCTCCCCCTGGTGGTGACCCTGGACATCACACACACCGGAGGGGGTCAGGGTGGAGCTGCCACTACCACCGGAGTCACCACTCTGGACAACACAACATTATAAAACCACAGACCAGGTGGAGTTTGACAAAGAGAAACGCAAAGCCCAGTATGACGATAGACATGACGTGGTGGGTAAAGAGGCTATGAGGCGCGGTGTTTTACCTGGCTTCCACAAGAGTAGTGAACACCCGGCTTTGAAGCGAGCAACCTCTAGGATCACTGTTCCATTACTGCAGCTCTGAGAGACACGACAGAGAGATGAGAGAGGACTTAAACCTGGGTGTGTGTGTGTGTGTGTGTGTGTGTGTGTGTGTGTGTGTGTGTGTGTGTGTGTGTGTGTGTGTGTGTGTGTGTGTGTGTGTGTGTGTGTGTGTGTGTGTGTGTCTGTGTGTGTGTGTGTGTGTGTGTGTGTGTGTGTGTGTGTGTCTGTGTGTGTGTGTGTGTGTGTGTGTGTGTGTGTGTGTGTGTGTGTGTGTGTGTGTGTGTGTGCTGTGTGTGTGTGTGTGTGTGTGTGTGTGTGTGTGTGTGTGTGTGTGTGTGTGTGTGTGTGTGTGTGTGTGTGTGTGTGTGTGTGTGTGTGTGTGTGTGTGTGTGTGTGTGTGTGTGTGTGTGTGTGTGTGTGTGTGTGTGTGTTGTGTGTGTGTGTGTGTGTGTGTGTGTGTGTGTGTGTGTGTGTCGTGTGTGTCAGATCTGTAGCAGTGCCGTCACGTCTTCCTGTGTGGCTTCGCTGACTTCCTCTCTAACAACTGAGGTGTGTGTGTATCAGCGCGGTGACATGTTTCTGTGTGGCTGATCTGACATCCTCTCTCTGTGTGTGTGTGTGTGTGTGTGTGTGTGTGTGTGTGTGTGTGTGTGTGTGTGTGTGTGTGTGTGTGTGTGTGTGTGTGTATCAGTGGAGGCTGCTGGGGGGACAGCTCAATGGCTGGAACTGAGCATATGTGTGTGTGTGATGTGTGTGATGTGTGTGTCGAGCGTCTTTATAGTGTGTGTGAGTGTGTTCTGTGTGCTGTGTCTGTGTTCTGTAGTGTGTGTGTGTGTGTGTGTGTGTGTATCACACCTGTAACAGCGAGGTAACGTGTTCCTGTGTAGCTGTTCTGACATCCTCTCTGTTGACTGACAGGATCTGGTCTCCTAGAAACAGCCGACCGTCTCCATCAGCCACACCCCCTCGAATGATCTCAGACACAAACACACCTATGTCGTTGCTAGTGGAAACATCAAGATGTCAACATAATAACATTTATGACAGTTGAGAACCAGCTGACAGCTGAAAACCAGTTTGACAGTTGAAAACCAGTTGACAGCTAAAACCAGTAGATAGTTGCAAAACCAGTAGATAGTTGAGAACCAGTGGACAGCTGAAAACCAGTAGACAGTTGAGAACCAGTGGACAGCTGAAAATCAGTAGATAGTTGAGAACCAGTGTACAGCTAAAAATCAGTTGACAACCAGTTGAAAAGCAGTCCCCTACCTCTTCCCTACAGTGCTGAGCCCCAGGGTCTGTCCAGGTTGTGGTCTGAGCTCCAGCTGGAAGACGTCCCACAGGTCCTCCTCCCTGTACTCCTGGTGTCTGAACACCGTGAGACGCACCCTCTGAGGGGTCAGCCTCAACACCCCTATAGCCTCCTCATGGGTGGCCTGGCCCAGGTCTATACCATTCACCTGGAGGGAGGGAGAGAGGAGGGAGAGAGGGAGAGAGAGGGAGGGAGGGGAGAGAGAGGAAGAGAGAGAGAGAGAGAGAGAGAGAAAGAGAGAGAGGAAGAGAGAGGAGAGAATAGGAGGAGGGAGTAGATTCAGCTGGTCCTAGATCCCTCCCCATCCCTCCCCCTTGGCCCTAACCCTCAATGTTACCATGTCTGAAAGGTCTGGACAGGTATCAGCAGTGTAGTGATAGGGCTTCTACCATACCTTCTAATAACCATACTTAGATATGGGAACCTCTAAGTATAACATACCTCTAATATAACCTCTAATATAACCATACCTCTAATATAACCATACCTCTAATATAACCATTACCTCTAAATAACCATACCTCTAATATAACCTCTAATATAACCATACCTCTAATATAACCTCTAATATAACCATACCTCTAATATAACCATACCTCTAATATAACCTCTAAATAACCATATCTCTAATATAACCATACCTCTAATACCAACCTCTAATATAACCATACCTCTAAATAACCATACCTCTAATATAACCATACCTCTAATATAACCTCTATTAACCATACCTCTAATATAACCATACCTCTAATATAACTCTAATATAACCATACCTCTAATATAACCGTACCTCTAATATAACCCTACCTCTAATATAACCATACCTCTAATATAACCTCTAATATAACCATACCTCTAATATAACCATACCTCTAATATAACCATACCTCTAATATAACCTATAATATAACCATACCTCTAATATAACCATACCTCTAATATAACCGTACCTCTAATATAACCCTACCTCTAATATAACCTCTAATATAACCATACCTCTAATATAACCATACCTCTAATATAACCTCTAATATAACCATACCTCTAATATAACCCTACCTCTAATATAACCTCTAATATAACCATACCTCTAATATAACCATACCTCTAATATAACCATACCTCTAATATAACCTCTAATATAACCTCTAATATAACCATACCTCTAATATAACCATACCTCTAATATAACCTAAAATATAACCATACCTCTAATATAACCTCTAATATAACCATACCTCTAATATAACCTCTAATATAACCATACCTCTAATATAACCATACCTCTAATATAACCTCTAATATAACCATACCTCTAATATAACCATACCTCTAATATAACCATACCTCTAATATAACCATACCTCTAATATAACCTCTAATATAACCATACCTCTAATATAACCTCTAATATAACCATACCTCTAATATAACCATACCTCTAACAACCATACCTCTAATATAACCCACCCAATAAACCTCTAATATAACCATACCTCTAATATAACCCTACCTCAATATAACCTCTAATATAACCATACCTCTAATATAACATACCCTAATATAACTAATATAACCATAAAATAACCAATAAAAAAATATAACAATAATATAACCAAAAATAAATACAATATAAATATCTAATATAACATACCTCTAAATAACCTCTAAAAAATACAAATAACAACTAATAAAAAATAACAATATAACATACCAATAAACCATACCAAAAAATCTAATATAAAATAAAAAATAAATAAAACAAATAAAAAATATAACCAATATAACATACAAAAACCATACCCAATAAACCATATCTAATATAACCTCTAATATAACATAAAATTATAACATAAAATAAATAAACATACCTCTAATAACAAGAAATAAGATGAGGGCATATGCCGGGCAAAGTTTGTTACGGCCCCTGGGATGATCTTGATTTATTATTAGAATGCCCAGGAGACCGCAGCAAGCCGGCAGCCCGCAGATCTTTTACACGCACTCAATACTACATTTCCCACAATGCAACGGTGATTTAACGCACCAAGCGGTAGGTGCTTCATTTCAATATTTATTGGACAGCAGTGTCAGCATCACAGTAAAATTAACTTTCAGATACCCATCAAAAATGGCAAAACGGAAGGTGGACACTGAGAACCGGGGTTTCAAAACAAGGTGTGGAGTCGGAGTATATGTTCACGGAGGTAGCTGGAAAACCTGTGTGTTTCTGTGTGGAGAAAGTGTGGGCGGTACTGAAAGAGTATAATCTGAGACGACATTATGAAACGAAACACGCGGAATTAAAACGAGGCTCAAATTCGACAGGCTTGTTTAAAAAAGCCAAATCACAAGGCCAGGCTGCTGTCAAGGCCAGTTTTATTTTGGCAGAAGAGATCGCTTAAATCAGCCCGGCCATTTAGTGTGAGGGGGGATTTCATCAAAAACTGCATGATTAAAAGTTTGTGACGAAGTTTGCCGAGAAAAAAAGGCAACTCTTTTTAAATGTGAGTTGAGCAGAAACACCATTGAGTAGACAGTTGTATCAATCTAAAAGAGCAGCTTGAGAAAAAGGGAAAAGATTTATTGATATTCTTTGTGTGGATGAGAGCACCGACATTTCTGACATTGCCCAGTTGTCAATTTTATCGCGGAGAGTGGACTCCAGCCTAAGCGTGACAGAGGAGCCATTTTTGGTTTACGTCCTATGCATGGCACAACTACGTGGGGATGATTTGTAGGAAGAGGTGTAAGGATGTAAATGAGATGGAGCTGCCTTGGGAAAATTGTGGGTTTGACAACCGACGGAGCACCTGCGATGTGTGGACACAGGAGCGAGAGGGCGAAGATAGGGAAAAGATGCAAGAGGAAAACGACAGGGATGACAGCATCATTGTATCATACACCAGGAAGCAGCGAAGGTAAAGCCCTGAAAATGGAGATGTAATGAGATATTACGACGTTAACATCAGAAAATGAATACAGTAAGATGAGAGTTAGAAACGGAGCATGGGATTTGCATCACACAGAGGTGCGATATAAGCCAGGGAAAGGTGTTAAAGATGTTTCGAGCTTCGGAGGGAGATTTGTCGTTTTGGACAGCAAAGGGAAAGACACAACACAACTCCGAGACGAAATTTTTGTGTGAAATGGCTTTTTGTGTGAATTGACGAGTCATCTGAATGAAATGAACTTAGCTGCAGGTGGGATCATGTATCTTGATATGTACAGTACAGTGAAGGCATTTAAAACCAAACTGACTCTGTGGGAGACGAGATGGGAAAGAAAATTTGAGCACTTTCCCAGCTGCCAGACCATGAAAGAGAAGCTCCTACCAGTGCGCTCCCGAGCGCACAGTTGGCTGATAAAAGAGGTATGCTTGCCGCTGACTTTCGACCCGATTTGCTGACTTTGAAGGACAAAAAAGCAGGTTGGAACTGCTCGGTAACCCATTTGCTGTTGAGGGAAAGTCACCACCAAACCTCCAAATGGAGTTGATTGAACTCAACGAAAGATGCACTGAGGGAAAATATGGAGTGGGTGATGGGAGTTGGTCCTCCCCGACACAATGCCCCAGCTGCGATAGGTGCAAAGATGTTTGACAGCACATACCGTGTGAACAACGTTTTTTTGATGAACCTGGAACAAAACATAAAAATGACTTATCAAGACCTCCACTCAACCCTGAGGATTTTCAGCTGTGAGCCTACCCTCGAACATTGACCGAACTGGAAAAGATGGGACACCACCAAGTATCACCCCCAACCTCAAACAAGTGAACATTATGTGCAATCACATATTTAGAGTTTTTATCAGTTAATTTAAAAGTTAAAGTTTAATATTGTTTTCACTGCACGTTACTTCTCCTTAAACAAAGTGTTGTTTTTGATTAATAGATTTTTGGAACTTTATTTATGTATTCAATCCAATTATATTTTTAAAAATATTTCAGTTGAGTGGATGATAGAAAATTCTATTATTTTTTTTTTCTTTGAAGTAAATTTAGCCCACTTTTGCTAAAATAGAAAATATAGGTATGATGGTGCTTGAATAGGTTTTTTCATTTAATGTTCATGTATGGGGATTTTTATATAAAGGAAATTTGTCTTTTGTGTCTGTTGAAAATTAAAGATTATGAAGAGCCATAAGAAAATATTGTTATATTGATATATTGGAATATATGTTAGGTTTTAGTAGGTTAATTAGGTTACTAGACTATATCGCGCATTTAAAAATTTAATGAACATCGAACAGTCGGCTTGTAGCTAAAATTATTTGGCTCGTCATTTGATTTGACACCCTGCTCTAATATAACCATACCTCTAATATAACCATACCTCTAATATAACCATACCTCTAATATAACCTATAATATAACCATACCTCTAATATAACCATACCTCTAATATAACCATACCTCTAATATAACCTCTAATATAACCATACCTCTAATATAACCATACCTCTAATATAACCCTCTAATATAACCATACTCTAATATAACCATACCTCTAATATAACCTTAATATAACCATACCTCTAATATAACCATACCTCTAATATAACCTCTAATAACCATACCTTTAATATAACCAACCCCTAATATAACCATACCTCTAATATAACCATACCTCTAATATAACCATACCTCTAATATAACCTCTAATATAACCATACCTCTAATATAAACCATACCTCTAATATAACCATACCTCTAATATAACCTCTAATATAACCATACCTCTAATATAACCTCTAATATAACATACCTCTAATATAACCTCTAATATAACCATACCTCTAATATAACCTCTAATATAACCATACCTCTAATATAACCTCTAATATAACCATACCTCTAATATAACCTCTAATATAACCATACCTCTAATATAACCATACCTCTAATATAACCTCTAATATAACCATACCTCTAATATAACCATACCTCTAATATAACCTCTAATATAACCATACCTCTAATATAAACCTAAATATAACCATACCTCTAATATAACCATACCTCTAATATAACCATACCTCTAATATAACCTCTAATATAACCATACCTCTAATATAACCATACCTCTAATATAACCATACCCAAATAACCCCTAATATAACCTCTAATATAAAAGCTCTAATATAACATATAAAAACTAAATAACAACAAATAACATACTAATATAAATACCCTAAATAACATAAAAAATAAAATATAACCAATATAACCATACCTAATATAACATACCTCAAAAACCTCAAAAACATACCTAAATAACCCACTCTAAATAACTCAAATAACCATACCTCAAATAACCATACCTCAAATAACCAACCAATATAACCTCTAATACAACCTCTAATATAACCATACCTCTAATATAACCATACCCTAAATAACATACCTCTATATAACCTCTAATATAACCATACCTCTAATATAACCATACCTCTAATATAACAATATAACTCTAATATAACCATAGCTCTAATATAACCATACCTCTAATATAACCTCTAATATAACCATACCTCTAATATAACCATACCTCTAATATAACCTCTAATATAACCATACCCTATTATAACCATACCTCTAATATAACCATACCTCTAAATAACCCCTAATATAACCTCTAATATAAACCATACCTCTAATATAACCAATATAACCATACTCTAATATAACCACACCTCTACCCACTGTCTGATGTCTCTCAGAGCTGCTCCGCCGTGTGTGTGTGTGTGTATAACCACCAGTGTGTGTGTGAGTCTATGTTCCTCCGCCTGTGTGTGTGTGTGTGTGTGTGTGTGTGTGTGTGTGTGTAGCCACACCTCTAGCACCTGGTCTCCAGCCCACAGCCTCCGTCTCTCGAGCTGCTCCTCCATCATTAACCTCATGGATTAAGGCCCCCTGGTGGAAAGAGAGAGATCACTAACCTCATGGATTATTATGGACCCCCTGGTGGTGGAGAGAGAGATCATTAACCTCATGGATTATTATGGCCCCCTGGTGGAGGGAGAGATCAAACTCATGGATTATTATGGCCCCCTGGTGGAGAAGAGAGAGAGATCATTAACCCCATGCTGATTATTATGGCCCCCTGGTGGGAGAAGAGAGAGGATTAACCTCATGGATTATTATGGGCCTGGTGGAGAAGAGAGAGAGATCATAACCTTATGGATTATTATGGGCCCCTGGTGGAGGAGAGAGATATAACCTCATGGATTATTATGGCTCCCCTGGTGGAGAGAGAGAGAGATCATTAACCATGGATTATTATGGCCCGGGTGGAGGAGAGAGATAGGATATATGGCAGGAGAAGAGAGAGATCATTAACATGGATTATTATGGCCCCCCTTGGTGGAGGAGAGAGAGATCATTAACCTCATGGATTATTATGGCCCCCTGGTGGAGAAGAGAGAGATCATTAACCTCATGGATTATTATGGCCCCTGTGGAGAAGAGAGAGATCATTAACCTCATGGATTATTATGGCCCCTGGTGGAGAAGAGAGAGATCATTAACCTCATGGATTATTATGGCCCCTGGTGGAGGGAGAGATCATTAACCTCATGGATTATTGTGGCCCCCTGGTGGAGAAGAGAGAGAGATCATTAACTTCATGGATTATTAGGCCCCTGGCAGGAGAAGAGAGAGATTATTAACCTCATGGATTATTGTGTCCTGGTGGAGGAGAGAGAGAGATCATTAACCTCATGGATTATTGTGGCCCCTGGTGGGAAGAGAGAGAGATCATTAACCTCATGGATTATTATGGCCCCCTGGTGGAGGAGAGAGAGATCATTAACCTCATGGATTATTATGGCCCCCTGGTGGAGAAGAGAGAGATCATTAACTCATGGATTATTGTGGCCCCTGGTGGAGAAGAGAGATCATTAACCTCATGGATTATTATGGCCCTGGTGGAGGAGAGAGAGATCATTAACCTCATGGATTATCTATGGCTCCCCTGGTGGAGGAGAGAGAGAGATCATTAACCTCATGGATTATCTATGGTCCGCTGGTGGAGAAGAGAGATCTCTCTCTCTCTCTCTCTTCTCTCTCTCTCTCTCTCTCTTCTCTCTCTCTCTCTCTCTCTCTCTCTCTTCTCTCTCTCTGTCTCTCTCTGTCTCTCTCTCTCTCTCCCTCTCTCTCTCTCTCTCTCTCTCCTCTCTCTCTCTCTCTCTCTCTCTCTCTCTCTCTCTCTCTCTCTCTCTCACTTACCAGTAGCGTGCACAACCCCCCACGATGCTGAGGCCCAGGCCCAAGTGTCCTTTACAGATCTCGATGGTGCTGTCAACTCCGGTATTATGGGACAACTCAGGAGGTCAGGGGCCCGTCAATCAGATTGCCCGCTGGAGGAGGAGGAGGCGTCTGGCAGTGCCGACGGAGGAGCGGGAGGAACGGGGGACGGGAGGAAGAGACAGGGATGGAGGGATGGAGAAAAGAGGGAGAGAGAGATGGAGGGATAGAGGGAGGAAGAGGACGAGTCCCCCTCCCATGGGTCCTTGAGCCGCCTGCGTCAGAGCGGCTTTATTCCTGATCAAAACAATAACATCTGTATTAGACATCAAAGTCGCCATCTTGGAAAGATAATTAAAATTGGTGGTCAACAAATGGATGAACGTTCACCACATTTGATAATGAGTAAATTATAATAGTTACTACATAGTAAAAACATACGAATAACACCAGTCAAATTATTTTGATATGGTTTTGATACGTTTGATACAAAACCTTTCTAAATGAAACCTCAAAAAGGGGGCATCTCAACAGCGTGGCAGCGATTCCCATTTACTGTGAAGCGTGTGGTCCTATACTATACCTGGTGAGGATGATCTGGACTTTAGAAGGAGCACTGTTGAGGACGGCTGTAGCTCTGGTGACTACGAAATACAGGATCTGGACCGTTGATCTACAAACAATCACAATGTATTACTATACGAAATACTATATTACTATACGGTATACAATACTACTACATTACTACTACATTATATATATTGCTATACTATAGCTTATACAGGGAACGGGGGCCTCCCGAGTGACGCAGCGGTCTAAGGCATTGCATCGCAGGTGAGGTTCACTACAGACCCGGGTTTGATCCCAGGCTGTGTCACAGCCGGCCGTGATCAGGAGACCAATGAGGCGACGCACAATTGGACCAGGCTGGGGTTAGGGGAGGGTTTGGTCCGACCGGGATTTCTTGTCCCGCGCCTCTCTAGTGACTCCTTGTGGCGAGCCGAGCGCCTGCAAACTGACTTGGCCGCCAGCTGGACGGTGTTTCTCCGACACATTGGTGCGGCTGTCTTCCGGGGTAGCGAGCAGTGCGCCAAGAAGCAGTGAAGCTTGGCAGGGTCGTGTTTGGAGGACGATGGCTCTCGACCTTCGCTCTCCCAAGTCCGTAGGGGAGTTGGCAGCAACGGGACAAGACTGTAACTAGAAATTGGGGAGAAAAAGGGGGTATGGGGGGTTGGTGGGATTTAATCATAGAGGTGGATAGAGAGTCCTTCTGTACCTGGCCATCATAGAGGTGGATAGAGGGTCCTTTTTTGTCTGGCCATCATAGAGGTGGATAGAGGGTCCTTCTTTGTACCTGGCCATCATAGAGGTGGATAGAGGGTCCTTCTTTGTACCTGGCCATCATAGAGGTGGATAGAGGGTCCTTCTTTGTACCTGGCCATCATAGAGGTGGATAGAGGGTCCTTCTTTGTACCTGGCCATCATAGAGGTGGATAGAGGGACCTTCTTTGTACCTGGCCATCATAGAGGTGGATAGAGGGACCTTCTTTGTACCTGCCATCATAGAGGTGGATAGAGGGACCTTCTTTGTATCTGGCCATCATAGAGGTGGATAGAGGGATCTTCTTTGTATCTGGCCATAATAGAGGTGGATAGAGGGTCCTTCTTTGTACTCTGGCCATCATAGAGGTGGATAGAGGGTACTTCTTTGTATCTGGCCGTCATAGAGGTGGATAGAGGGTACTTCTTTGTATCTGGCCATCATAGAGGTGGATAGAGGGTCCTTCTTTGTACCTGGCCATCATAGAGGTGGATAGAGGGTCCTTCTTCGTACCTGGCTACTCATAGAGGTGGATAGAGGGTACTTCTTGTATATGGGCCATAATGTCTTCTGTGACAGCATGGGCAACTCCATTCAGGGCTGTCTCCATTCAACTTTCTACTTCTACGAGTCAGTAAAACAAACTGAAAAGGGGGCATACTCCCCACCTGAAGTGTGGGTGTCTCTTTCTATCTCTAAACACACACTGACTAACCTCCAGTAGCTCGCCCCCCACCCGACATCCGTCCTCTCGCCCGCTTGCCCCCTGGGGGGTCGCACCCCAGCCACGTAGACACCGAGGTGGGCTCTGGACTCATCCCTGTCCTCTGTCAGGCTGAGACCCAGACCAGGAACCAGACCCTGGCCCCGGGCATCAGTGCTAGTGACTCCGGGACTCTTCTCCAGCTCTATCATATGGAGCTCACCTGGCAGACTGCCACACCTGGACATCATCTTCTCTGTGAGGGAGGAGAAGAAAACAGAGAAAGCAGCAGAGATGTAGAGAAAGAGAACGAAAGACGGACAAAGGGTTAAAGTAGGAAATGAAGGCCGTGGTCCAGAAACAACTGTTATACACTTGTGGAGGTATGAGAGGACTGGGTAGATTTAAAATCGTGGTAATAGCGCCACCTTTGGAATTATCGCCATATTGCTTTATGCTTGTTACATTTACATTTACATTTTTAGTTTTTAGCAGACGCCTTATCCAGAGCACTACAGTTAGTTAGTGCATACATCTTTTTTTTTTTTTTCATACCCCCTGTGGGAATCGAACCCACAACCCTGGCGTTGCAAACGCCATGCTCTATCAACTGAGCTACATCCCTTGTTCAATCCCTTCCTATCTCCACTGTGTCTAGGGGGATATTGGTTGTTTCTGGCAGGCCTATAATGATGTGCATGTGCATGTGTGTGTGTGTGTGTGTGTGTGGGTGCGTGCACGTGTAACCCACTCCAGCATTCGTCTTCCGTGTCTTGCAGTGTGATTGGTGCAGAGACAGTTGTGGGTCTTCTCCTGGCCGTCCTATTGGCTGTTGGCTGAAGATGCAGGGAAAAACACAGGAATACAGGGTGTGTTCAAAACAAACATGCCCCCCATATATACACATGCAGACAGGTATGTATTAGTGTTAGTGAGATGCTGTATAAGAGCACTATGTGAATAAAAGGGTCTGTTTTGGGGTTATGGTTAGGGTGACACAGACACACTGACTCACACACACACACACAGGTGTAACAAACCTTAAAGGGAGTAGGGGTGAAGGGGTTGGCGGGGGAGAGACTAAGGAACAGCCCACTGTGACTCTCGGGCACCTAAACAGGCCAAAGGGAATACACACCATGTACAGAGTACAGACTATTAGGTATAGTTCTGTTGCTATGAGGACAACACCTACTAGACATGACACAACAACCCACACTACCAGCACATGTGCTAGTGCAAAGAGTTGGATAGAATATGCACCTGTTTTAAGCATCCCTGATGTGCCCTCTAGCCAACTCTATGTACCTAGTCTGCAACATAGAGTTGCCAAGCTGTTCTATATTCTAACGTCAAATACTATATGGTATACAGATCCACATTCTACACAGAATATAGCATATCTTTAATACAAAAAATGGAAAGACACACAGAAATACAAAAAACCTTGTTGTTCAGCGAGTCCATGTGCGATGCTGAGGCCTGCCTCTCATGGTTGGAGAGCACAGGAGACAACTGATGGGAAGAAGATATGAAACACAGAGGACAGAGAGAGACAGAGAGAGACAGAGAGAGACAGAGAGAGACAGAGAGAGACAGGAGAGACAGAGAGAGACAGAGAGACGACAGAGAGAGACAGAGAGAGACAGAGAGAGACAGAGAGACGACAGAGAGAGACAGAGAGAGACAGAGAGAGACAGAGAGAGACAGAGAGAGACAGAGAGAGACAGAGAGACGACAGAGAGACGACAGAGAGAGACAGAGAGAGACAGAGAGACGACAGAGAGAGACAGAGAGAGACAGAGAGAGACAGAGAGCGACAGAGAGCGACAGAGAGAGACAGAGAGAGACAGAGAGAGACAGAGAGAGACAGAGAGAGACAGAGAGAGACAGAGAGACGACAGAGAGACGACAGAGAGAGACAGAGAGAGACAGAGAGACGACAGAGAGAGACAGAGAGAGACAGAGAGAGACAGAGAGCGACAGAGAGAGACAGAGAGAGACAGAGAGAGACAGAGAGACGACAGAGAGAGACAGAGAGAGACAGAGAGACGACACAGAGAGAGACAGAGAGAGACAGAGAGAGACAGAGAGCGACAGAGAGAGACAGAGAGAGACAGAGAAACAAGACAGAGAGAGACAGAGAGACGACAGAGAGAGACAGAGAGAGACAGAGAGACGACAGAGAGAGACAGAGAGAGACAGAGAGCGACAGAGAGAGACAGAGAGAGACAGAGAGAGACAGAGAGAGACAGAGAAACAAGACAGAGAGAGACAGAGAGACGACAGAGAGAGACAGAGAGAGACAGAGAGACGACAGAGAGAGACAGAGAGAGACAGAGAGAGACAGAGAGCGACAGAGAGAGAACAGAGAGAGACAGAGAGAGACAGAGAGAGACAGAGAAACAAGACAGAGAGAGACAGAGAGACGACAGAGAGAGACAGAGAGAGACAGAGAGACGACAGAGAGACGACAGAGAGAGACAGAGAGAGACAGAGAGAGACAGAGAGCGACAGAGAGAGACAGAGAGAGACAGAGAGACGACAGAGAGAGACAGAGAGAGACAGAGAGAGACAGAGAGACGACAGAGAGAGACAGAGAGAGACAGAGAGAGACAGAGAGCGACAGAGCGAGACAGAGAGAGACAGAGAGAGACAGAGAGAGACAGAGAGAGACAGAGAGAGACGACAGAGAGAGACAGAGAGAGACAGAGAGAGACAGAGAGACGACAGAGAGAGACAGAGAGAGACAGAGAGAGACAGAGAGCGACAGAGAGAGACAGAGAGAGACAGCGAGAGACAGAGAGAGACAGAGAGAGACGACACATGATATCTAAGGATGTATTTCGTATTTGCAGCATACGCAGAGGGCTTCTATATAAGGTTACATACAGTGCCTTGCAAAAAGTATACATCCCCCCTTGTTTTTCCTATTTTGTTGCATTACAACCTGGAATTTAAATAGATTTTTATTTGATTTCATGTAATGGATATACACAAAAAATAGTCCAAATTGGTGAAGTGAAAGAAAAAAATAACTTGTTCAAAAATTATAATAAATAAATAACGGAAAAGTGGTGTGTGTGCATATGTATTCACCCCTTTGCTATGAAGCCCTAAATAAGATCTGGTGCAACCAATAACCTTCAGAAGTCACATGATTAGTTAAATAAAGTCCACCTGTGTGCAATCTAAGTGTCACATGATCGCACATGATCTCAGTATATACACACCTGGTCTGAAAGGGCCCAGAGTCTGCAACATCACTAAGCAAGGGGCACCACCAAGCAAGCAGCACCATGAAGACCAAGGAGCTCCCAAACAGGTCAGGGACAAAGTTGTGGAGAAGTACATATCAGGCTTGGGTTATTTAAAAAATCTGAAACTTTGAACATCCCACGGAGCACCATTAAATCCATTATTAAAAAATTGAAAGAATATGGCACCACAACAAACCTGCTAAGAGAGGGCCGCCACCAACACTCAGGGAACAGGCAAGGAGGGCATTAATCAGAGAGGCAACAAAGAGACCAAAGATAACCCTGAAGGAGCTGCAAAGCTCCACATGAGATTGGAGTATCTGTCCATAGGACCACTTTAAGCCGTACACCCACAGAGCTGGGCTTTACTGAAAAGTGGCCAGAAAAAGCCATAGCTTAAAGAAAGAAATAAGCAAACACATTTGGTGTTCGCGCAAAAGGCATGTGGGGAGACTCTCCAAACATATGGAAGAAGGTACCTGGTCAGATGAGACTAAAAATTGAGCTTTTTGGCTAACAAGGAAAATGCTAGTGTGGCACAAACCCAACACCTCTCATCACCCCGAGAACACCATCCCCACAGTGAAGAATGGTGGTGGCAGCATCCTGCTGTGGGGATGTTTTTCATCGGCAGGGACTGGGAAACTGGTCAGAATTGAAGGAATGATGGATGGTGCTAAATACAGGGAAATCCTTTGAGGGAAACCTGTTTCAGTGTTCGAGAGATTTGAGACAAGACCTCAGCATACTGCTCAAGCAACACTTGAGTGGTTTAAGGAAAATGTATTGGAATGGCCTAGTCAAAGCCCAGACCTCCATCCAATTGAGAATCTGTGGTATGACTTAAAGATTGCTGTACACCAGTAGAACCCATCCAACTTGGAAGGAGCTGGAGCAGTTTTCCTTGATGAATGGGAAAAAATCCCAGTGGCTAGATGTGCCAAGCTTATAGAGACATACCCCCAAGAGACTTGCAGCTGTAATTGCTGCAAAAGGTGGGTCTACAAGGTGAGGGGGGGGAATAGTAATGCACGCTCAAGTTTTCTGTTTTCTTGTCTTATTTCTTGTTTGTTTCACCCCCAAAAAATGTTTTTGCATCTTCAAAGTGGTAGGCATGTTGTGTAAATCAAATGATACAAAAATCAATTAAAATTCCAGGTTATAAGGCAACAAAATAGGAAAAATGCCAAGGGGAGTGAATACCTTCGCAAGCCACTGTATAGATGTGAGTGTCAGTTCTAAACTAAACCAACCTGTGATTTGTGTTGTCCAGTCTGTACCAGGAAGACAACAGGGTCTCCAGCACTACGGATGGCCTCCACTGCCTGCTCATGACTGGCATCTCTCAGATCCATGCCTCCTACCTGATCAACCATCAATCAATCAACCATCAAATGCATTCATAAAGCCCTTTTTACATCAGCAGTTGTCACAAAGTGCTTTACAGTAAATCTGACTAGACTTCAAAGAGCAAGCAGAAAGAGAAGAAGAAGAAGAAGAAGGAGAAGAAGAAGAAGGAGATGGAGAAGGAGAAGGAGACGGGGAAGGAGAAGGAGAAGGAGAAGGAGAAGGAGACGGAGAAGGAGAAGGAGAAGGAGAAGGAGAAGGAGAAGGAGAAGGAGAAGGAGAAGGAGACAGGAGAAGGAGAAGGAGAAGGAGACGGAGAAGGAGAAGGAGAAGGAGAAGGAGAAGGAGAAGGAGAAGGAGAAGGAGAAGGAGAAGGAGACGGAGAAGCAGAAGCAGAAGCAGAAGGAGAAGGAGAAGGAGAAGGAGAAGGAGAAGGAGAAGAAGAATCACAGTGGAAAACTCCCCAGAAGGAAGAAACACACATTCACATGGGTAAGATACACACACACACACACACACACACACACACACACACACACACACACACACACAAACTCTTTAATGAACACTCCTCTCATACACACAAACACAAACACAAACACACACCCACCCTCCCCCTCTCCCTACCTCCAGTATCCTGTCTCCAGTCTTCAGGGTGCCGCTGTGTCAGCAGGGCTGTCTGGTGTAATGTGTTTAATGAACACTCCTTCTCATCATCCTCTCCACTGCTCAGCCTGCTGCCCATCCCTCTACCTCCCATGATACTGATGCCCAGAGACTGGCCTGAAGAACGCATCAACTGGATTCTGCATGGGGGGTGGGGTGGAGAGAGAGAGAGAGAGAGAGAGAGAGAGAGAGAGAGAGAGAGAGAGAGAGAGAGAGAGAGAGAGAGAGAGAGAGAGAGAGAGAGAGAGAGAGAGAGAGAGAGAGAGAGAGAGAGAGAGAGAGAGAGAGAGAGAGAGAGAGAGAGAGAGAGAGAGAGAGAGAGAGAGAGAGAGAGAGAGAGAGAGAGAGAGAGAGAGAGAGAGAGAGAGAGAGAGAGAGAGAGAGAGAGAGAGAGAGAGAGAGAGAGAGAGAGAGAGAGAGAGAGAGAGAGAGAGAGGGAGAGAGAGATAAGAGAGCAGGAGAGGGGGAGAGAGTGGGAGAAAGCAAAAGAAAGAGAGAAAGAGAGAGCGAGAGAGAGAGCGAGAGAGAGAGAGAGAGAGAGAGAGAGAGAGAGAGAGAGAGAGAGAGAGAGAGAGAGAGAGAGAGAGAGAGAGAGAGAGAGAGAAAGACAGACAGACAGAGAGAGAGAGAGAGAGAGAGAGAGAGAGAGAGAGAGAGAGAGAGAGAGAGAGAGAGAGAGAGAGAGAGAGAGAGAGAGAGAGAGAGAGAGAGAGAACGAGATAGGGGGAGAGAGGGAGAGAGAGAGAGAGAGAGAGAGAGAGAGAGAGAGAGAGAGAGAGAGAGAGAGAGAGAGAGAGAGAGAGAGACAGAGAGAGAGACAGAGAGAGAGACAGAGAGAGAGACAGAGAGAGAGAGAGAGAGAGAGAGAGAGAGAGAGATTGAGACTGGCAACCAGACAGGGATAAACAGGGGTGTGTCTGTGTTTTGCCCAACCAACATTAGTGTGTGTGTGTGTATGTGTGTGTGTGTGTGTGTTTATTAACTTTGTAATACAGCATTAAACTAAACCAGGATAGCAGCGTTACTAACCTTCTAGGCTGACCCCAACTGAGGTTAGTAGGATAAAGCAACATCTCATCCTCCTCTCTCTCCCTTCTTCCTCTCTCACCTCCTCCTCCTCTCTCTTCCCCCCCTCTCTCACGCCATCCACACTAACACCTCTCCTCTCCTCGGAGGTACGGGTGGGTGTTTAGGGGAGTAGGCTACAAGGAAAAGATTATATGTTTTATAGACAGTAAAACGTTTATTTAAATATTTTAGTCACACGGACCCTGGAGTAACATAACATATAGACTTTATCTACCAACCATATACAGTACCAGTCAAAAGTTTGGAAACACCTACTCATTCAAGGGTTTTTCTTTATTTTTACTATTTTTTTACATTACAGTGAAGACATCAAAACTATGAACTAACACATATGGAATCATGCTAGTAACCAAAAAGTGTTAAACAAATCAAAATATTATTTATATTAGAGATTCTTCAAAGTAGCCATCCTTTGCCTTGATGACAGCTTTGCACACTCTTGGCATTCTCTCAACCAGCTTCACCTGGAATGCATTTCCAATTAACAGGTGTGCCTTCTTAAAAGTTAATTTGTGGAATGTATTTCCTTCTTAATGCGTTTGAGACAATCAGTTGTGTTGTGACAAGGTAGGGGTGGTATACAGAAGATAGCCCTATTTGGTAAAAGACCAAGTGCATATTATGGCAAGAACAGCTCAAATAAGCAAAAGAGAAACTACAGTCCATCATTACTTTAAGACATGAAGGTCAGTCAATATGGAACATTTCAAGAACTTTGAAAGTTTCTTTCAAGTGCAGTCTAAAAACCACCAAGCGCTATGATGAAACTGGCTCTCATGAGGACCGCCACAGGAAAGGAAGACCCAGAGTTACCTCTGCTGCAGAGGATAAGTTCATTAGAGTTACCAGCCTCAGAAATTGCAGGCCAAATAAATGCTTCCACAGAGTTCAAGTAACAGACACATCTCAACATCAACTGTTCAGAGGAGACTGTGGGAATCAGGCCTTCATGGTCGAAATTGCTTCAAAGAAACCACTACTAAAGGACACCAATAAGAAGAAGAGACTTGCTTGGGCCAAGAAACACAAGCAATGGACATTAGACCGGTAGAAATGTGTATTTTGGTCTGGAGTCCAAATTGAGATTTTTTGGTTCCAACCGCCATGTCTTTGTGAGACGCGGTGTGGGTGAACGGGGTGATCTCCGCATGTGTATTTCCCACTGTAAAGCATGGAGGAGGAGGTGCTTATGGTGTGGGGGGTGCTTTGCTGGTGACACTGTCTGTGATTTATTTAGAATTCAAGGCACACTTAACCAGCATGGCTACCACAGCATTCTGTAGCGATACGCCATCCCATCTGGTTTGGGCTTAGTGGGACTATCATTTGTTTTTCAACAGGACAATGACCCAACACATCTCCAGGCGTGTAAGGGCTACTTGACCAAGAAGGAGAGTGATGGAGTGCTGCATCAGATGACCTGGCCTCCACAACTCCCGACCTCAACCAAATTGAGATGGTTTGGGATGAGTCGGACCGCAGCCAACAAGTGCTCAGCATATGTGGGAACTCCTTCAAGATAGTTGGAAAAGCATTCCAGGTGAAGCTGGTTGAGAGAATGCCAAGAGTGTACAAAGCTGTCATCAAGGCAAAGGGTGGCTATTTGAAGAATCTCAAATATAAAATATATCTTGATTTGTTTAACACTTTTTTGGTCACTACATGATTCCATATGTTTTATTTCATAGTTTTGATGTCTTCACTATTATTCTACAATGTAGAAAATACAAAAAATTAAGAAAACCCCTGGAATGAGTAGGTGTGTCCAAACTTTTGACTGGTACTGTATATACAAATGTTTGCCCCCCCCAAAGGTTTTTCAAATGTAAATATTAAACAAGAAACTGCAACATTTTAAGAAAGACATTTCCTGGGGAAAAACCCATTTGTTGCCGGGGTCATGGTTTAGTGTTGCACACAGATCAGTCTCATGGTGGTTGTGTGTGAATTCCCATGAATATGTTTCAAATAGACTTTGTGTGCGTGTGTGTGTGTGTGTGTGGGGGGGTGTGTGGGTGGGTGTTTATGTGTACAATTGTATGTGTGTGTGCGTGTGTATGTGTACATTATGTGTGTGAGAGTGTGTGTTTTCTCATGAATATGTTTAAAGTACACCATAGACTGTGTGTGTGTGTGTGTATGTGTGTGTGTGTGTGTGTGTGTGTGTGTGTGTGGTAGTAAGCCCATTAGATTGAGTTATAGCCATATCTACACACACACACACACACACACACAGAGAGAGAGAGGAACATTACAACATGTTACAGCAGTAGTAGAGATACAGATAGAGAAAGGAGAGAGGGGGGAGGAAGAGGGGGGAGGAGAGAGAGGGGAGGGGGAGGAGAGAGAGTGGAGGGGAGGAGAGAGAGTGGAGGGGAGGAGAGAGAGGGGAGAGAGAGAGAGGGGGAGGAGAGAGGGGGGAGGGGGAGGAAAGAGAGGGAGGGGAAAGCAGAGAGAACAATAGAGAGAAAGAGAGGGAGAGAGAGTATCTATTCATTTTTCTGACATGACACAGTACTGAAATATATAGGCTAGTCTAAAATTAACCTTCTATACCACATGAATGTTTAGAAATACAGTTTGCTTTCTGGGTCTGGGTATGAAGCTGAGGCTTGAGAAAGGGCTTGAGGTGGGGTTGAAGCTGACCTTTGGTTTGGAGCTGTGGCTGAGAAACTGAGGCTGGGATTGAGGCTAGAGCTGGGGCTAGGGTTGGGGTTAGGGGTTAGGGTTAGGGGTTGGGGTAGGGTTAGGGGTTAGGAGTTGAGGTTAGGGGTTAGGGGTTAGGGTTGGGGTTAGGAGTTAGGGTTGGGGTTGGGGTTAGGGTTAGGGGTTAGGGGTTAGGTGGGGTTGAGGTTAGGTTTGGGGTTAGGGGTTAGGGATGGGGGTTAGGGGTTAGGATGGGGTTAGGGGTTAGAAGTTAGGAGTTAGGGGTTGGGTTAGGGGGTTAGGAGGAGTAGGGAGTTAGGGGTGAGGTTAGGTTGGGGTTAGGGGTTGGGGAGTTGGGGTTAGGGGTTAGGGTTGGGGTTAGGGTTGGTGTGGGGGGTTAGGTTGAGGTTGGTGTTAGGGGTTAGGGTTGAGGTTAGGGTTGGGGTTAGGGGTTAGGGTTGAGGTTAGGGTTGGGGTTAGGGGTTAGGGTTGAGGTTAGGGTTGGGGTTAGGGGTTAGGGTTGAGGTTAGGGTTGGGGTTGGGGTTGAGGGTTAGGGTTGAGGTTAGGGTTGGGGTTAGGGGTTAGGGATGGGGTTAGGGTTGACGTTAGGGTTGGTGTTAGGGTTGGGGCTAGGGGTTAGGAATGGGGTTAGGGGGTTAGGGATGGGGTTAGGGTTGAGGTTAGGGTTGGTGTTAGGGTTGGGGCCAGGTGTTAGGGATGAGGATTAGGGTTGAGGTTAGGGTTGGTGTTAGGGTTGGGGCTAGGTGTTAGGTTTTACGTTTATTTGTTTCACATTTTCAAGTTTCACGATAGGATCTTACCTCTTGTCTGGGGGTGGGGGTCTGGGTGGGCCTTTGGTTGGGGTTGAGACTGGATCTGGACTTGTAACTGATACTACAGGTTTGGGTGGAGGTGATCCTTGAGGCCTTGGGGCTGTAGCTGGACCTGGAGCTGGAGTTGGACCTGTTGAGGCTGTATCTGGGGCTCCAGGAGGTAGGAAGTAGGTAGAGGGTTGGACGTCCAGGCGGGTAGGGAAGGGGTTGGACGTCCAGGCGGGGTAGGGGAAGGGAGCCGGGAGTAGGGGAAGGGGTTGGACGTCCAGGCGGGGAGGGGGTTGGACGTCCAGGCGGGGTAGGGGGAGGGAGTCAGGGGGCAGGGTGTGGGGCCGTCCACCATAATGGATGACAGAGGCTGCTGGGCCATGGAGGCACGGTGCTCCTCTACCAGAGACGAGGGGATGAACGTTACACTGTGGAGGTGAGGGAGAGAAACAGAGAGAGAGAGGGAGAGAAACAAAGAGAGAGAGAGAGAGAGAGAGAGAGAGAGAGAGAGAGAGAGAGAGAGAGAGAGAGAGAGAGAGAGAGAGAGAGAGAGAGAGAGAGAGAGAGAGAGAGAGAGAGAGAGAGAGAGAGAGAGAGAGAGAGAGAGAGAGAGAAAGAGAGAGAGAGCGAGTGAGAGAGAGAGAGAGAGATAAAGAGAGAGAGAAGAGAGAGAGAGCGAGAGAAGAGAGAGAGAGAGAGAGAGAGAGAGAGAGAGAGAGAAAGAGAGAAAGAGGGGTGAAAGGTGAGAGAGAGAGAGAGAGAGAGAGAGAGAAAGAGGGGTGAAAGGTGAGAGAGAGAGAGAGAGAGAGAGAGAGAGAGAGAAGAGAGAGAGATAGAGAGAGAGAGAGATGTAGTTGATGTAGGTGTGACTGTGTTTGTGTCGTTTAGACAAACGTCCTAAGAGAGTTGATGAAACTACGCAATAATGAAGCTGTCATGAAGCTGTCATTACAAACATGCTGCAACGGTGATGTGTTGGAGCTGTTGAATGATGGTCAAGCAGATGCCTTTGGAGATGGTTTTGGTCCATACGTATGACCATGGACAACACAGACCAGTGTGATTATAATACATCCAGCTATACTCACTCATAACAGTAGCACTGATCAGCGGAAGGAGATCTAAAATGTATATAAAATATACAAACAGGACGTTAAAGGATCCTGAACATAATAGGAAAGACAGGAGAGTTTGGGGTCTGAGTCTGAGGGTGTGTCCTGGTCACCTCATGTCTGACCCTATAACAGAATGCCTGTGTAGCATGGCTCTGGGCATAGCGTTGGTCAGGTCGGGTTGGTGGTTGGTGTGAATGTTTGTATATACAGTATTCTATACGTGTGTGTGTGTCCCTTACCTTATGTCTGGCCCTATAACAGAGTGTCTTCTCAGCATGGCTCTGGCCACAGCGTTGGTCAGGTTGGTGGTGGGTTCTCCGTTAATAGCCAGGATAGTGTCTCCCTACCCCCAGCCTGCCATCCTGACTGATAGACCCTCCATGGACCACTGACCGGATCAACATCCCTGAGCCGCTCTTTATAGCACTCACTGTCATACCTGTCAACACACAGACATGTACCTGTAGTCATACTCCAACACACAGACATTACCTGTAGTCATACTCCAACACACAGACATTACCTGTAGTCATACTCCAACACACAGACATTACCTGTAGTCATTCTCCAACACACAGACATTACCTGTAGTCATACTCCAACACACAGACATTACCTGTAGTCATACTCCAACACACAGACATTACCTGTAGTCATACTCCAACACACAGACATTACCTGTAGTCATACTCCAACACACAGACATTACCTGTAGTCATACTCCAACACACAGACACACACACACAGACACACAAACACACACACACAGAACACAGACACAGACACACACACAGACACAGACACAGACACACACACAGACACACAACATACACACACAACAACACACACACAGACACACACATACACACAGACCACACAAACACACATACACACACACACACACACACACACACAGACACACACAGACACACACATACACACTGACACACACGCACCCACACACACAGACAAACACAGACACACACACACAGACACACACACACACACACACACACAGACAGACACACACAGACACACACATACACACACATACACACACACCCACAGACACACACATACACACACACACACACACAGACACAGACGCACACATACAGACGCACACGCACAGACACACAGACAGACACACACACAGACACACAGACACACACACACACAGATGACACACACACACACACACACTCCCACGCGCAAGATAAAGGAAATCTCCACTGCGGGTTCACTCAGGAAGTATTTCAGGACTAGTGTGGTTTAGTGTCAATACATACTGTCCATGAGAAGAACAGCTTGCAAGGTGTTTATGTTTTAATACAGCTAAAACCTCTAATAATATACATGTTTTAATACAGCTAAAACCTCCAATAATATAGATGTTTTAATACAGCTAAAACCTCTAATAATATAGATGTTTTAATACAGCTAAAACCTCCAATAATATAGATGTTTTAATACAGCTAAAACCTCTAATAATATACATGTTTTAATACAGCTAAAACCTCTAATAATATAGATGTTTTAATACAGCTAACACCTCTAATAATATACATGTTTTAATACAGCTAACACCTCTAATAATATACATGTTTTAATACAGCTAACACCTCTAATAATATAAATGTTTTAATACAGCTAACACCTCTAATAATATACATGTTTTAATACAGCTAACACCTCTAATAATATACATGTTTTAATACAGCTAACACCTCCAATAATATAGATGTTTTAATACAGCTAACACCTCTAATAATATAAATGTTTTAATACAGCTAACACCTCCAATAATATAGATGTTTTAATACAGCTAAAACCTCTAATAATATACATGTTTTAATACAGCTAACACCTCCAATAATATAAATGTTTTAATACAGCTAAAACCTCTAATAATATAAATGTTTTAATACAGCTAAAACCTCCAATAATATAGATGTTTTAATACAGCTAAAACCTCTAATAATATAGATGTTTTAATACAGCTAACACCCACTAATAATATAAATGTTTTAACACAGCTAAAACCTCTAATAATATAAATGTTTTAATACAGCTAAAACCTCTAATAATATAAATGTTTTAACACAGCTAAAACCTCTAATAATATAAATGTTTTAATACAGCTAACACCTCCAATAATATAAATGTTTTAACACAGCTAACACCTCTAATAATATAGATGTTTTAACACAGCTAACACCTCTAATAATATAAATGTTTTAATACAGCTAACACCTCCAATAATATAAATGTTTTAAAACAGCTAAAACCTCTAATAATATAAATGTTTTAATACAGCTAACACCTCTAATAATATAAATGTTTTAATACAGCTAACACCTCTAATAATATAAATGTTTTAATACAGCTAACACCTCTAATAATATAAATGTTTTAACACAGCTAAAACCTCTAATAATATAAATGTTTTAATACAGCTAACACCTCTAATAATATAAATGTTTTAATACAGCTAACACCTCTAATAATATAAATGTTTTAACACAGCTAAAACCTCTAATAATATAAATGTTTTAACACAGCTAAAACCTCTAATAATATAAATATTTTAATACAGCTAAAACCTCTAATAATATAAATGTTTTAATACAGCTAACACCTCCAATAATTTCAATGTTTTAATACAGCTAACACCTCCAATAATCTCAATGTTTTAACACAGCTAACACCTCCAATAATCTCAATGTTTAAATACAGCTAACACCTCTAATAATCTCAATGTTTTAATACAGCTAACACCCACTAATAATAATCTCAATGTTTTAATACAGCTAACACCTCTAATAATAATCTCAATGTTTTAACACAGCTAACACCCACTAATAATATAAATGTTTTAATACAGCTAACACCCACTAATAATATAAATGTTTTAACACAGCTAAAACCTCTAATAATATAAATGTTTTAATAGAGCTAACACCTCCAATAATTTCAATGTTTTAATACAGCTAACACCTCCAATAATCTCAATGTTTTAATACAGCTAACACCTCCAATAATCTCAATGTTTTAATACAGCTAACACCTCCAATAATTTCAATGTTTTAATACAGCTAACACCTCTAATAATCTCAATGTTTTAATACAGCTAACACCCACTAATAATAATCTCAATGTTTTAATACAGCTAACACCCACTAATAATATAAATGTTTTAATACAGCTAACACCCACTAATAATATAAATGTTTTAACACAGCTAAAACCTCTAATAATATAAATGTTTTAATACAGCTAACACTCACTAATAATAATCTCAATGTTTTAACACAGCTAACACCTCCAATAATCCTAAAATAATAGAGTTAATGCTCTGAGTGACCCCACAGTGGGGTTTCTCTTTATCTGATTGAATTGGGGCCTATGTAGTTGTACAAGGACACCTTTCCCCCCCGCCTGCCCATCCGCGCTCACAGACACACACACACACACACACACACACACACACACACACACACACACACACACACGACGCACACACACAGACACACACACACACACACAGACGCACACACACAGACACACACACAGACACACGCACAGACACACACATACAGGGTGGAGGTGGGGAAACAGGTAACTGTTGGGTTTAACCCCCAAAATTGAACTAATGCCAAAACTCACAGACAACAGCAGGCTTGCGCACACACACACACACACACACACACACACACACACACACACACACACACACACACACACACACACACACACACGTACACACACACCTCAGTGTCACATGGTCAAAAAGGGTGTTAGGAAGATTAAACGAACACTTAAATGAAGGAAGACAGTCGCACGCAAACACGGCTATAAGAGGCTTGCATTGGCTATCTAGTATTTAGCAAGGGTAACACACACACACACACACACACTGTGGCAACTGTGCTTATGTACATCAGGGAACGAATGCGCACGTCAACACACACACACACACGGAAGCATACATGTAGGACTACACACAACGGGACACACACACTTTCGGAGGAGTGCATAGCACACACACACTAGTCAGATCCCATCTACCAACAAGGGGACTACACCGCCACACTATGAGCGTACACAATTTGAAGGTAGATCAAAAAAATAAATAAATGACTTTCGAAAAGTTATGTATGGTCAAATGTATAGTTTATTGATTTTTTATTTATTTCTCTCTCATTACATTCAAATCACAATACAATCATAGTGCATGGAGGTTACAACCACGTGGACGACAACAGCTGCAGTCGTAGACCTCTGAGGTGAAGAAGCTACAATGAAAGTAATCATCGGAGCTAGAGAAGCCGTTCTGATAGGCGCATGAATACATAGCACTTTCCTTCACTGCAACTGTATATAATCTTTCAAGATTAAAAATAGGGGTAATATAATATCACATCAACTATCATTGGTTTAACCGATTACTTTGTCTGTATATTTCCATAAGACAAGACATTTTGACAACCAGTTAATAACAGGCTAGTAAAAGAATCCACAAGACCACAAAAGACAGAAACAAAGAAATGTTGACGTATAAATGAGTTAAAGTAGTTTCACCCGTTTGTGAAGAAACTGTCTCAAACGACCATGTACTAAAGTGCCATGCATTTGTCTTTCTCTTTCAAAAGACTAGCTACATGAAACAACACACCATGCATTTGTCTTTATCTTTCAAAAGACTAGCTACATGAAACAACACACCATGCATTCTCCAAGGCAAGAAAAACATCACAGACTTACAAATGTTCTCACAAACCATCTGTTCTAAGAAACTACGTGCTAAAACAAACGAGACGTTCACATAAACGGTGTTCGCACAAACTGTGTTCTAACAAACGACGAGTCCTAACAAAACACATGTTCTCACAAACTATGATTCTCACAACTCTCTCACAACATTCTCACATGTGTTCTCACAAAAGGTGAGTTCACAAAGAACATTGGGTTATCACGTTTTGTTCACACAAAACTGACAAAACCTACCATAGATAGTACAGCAAGAGATATATATATATATATATATAGTTATAAATGTTAAGCTTTATCTCTTTTTCACAGCACTTAACATCTAATGTTGGTAAGGTGTCAGGCAAGGTAATAATATATAAATACACTTTAGTGCTAAAATAACAACAAAATGCTCACAACATTCTGTAGTCCCAATGGATCAACACATTACAAATGGATTCCATAGTCTGGAAACGGACTTCTCTAAAGTGACAAATTGACCAAATCAATAACATGAATGTAATCCTACCATGTTGCTGACAAATCTATAGATAAACTCTTTATGTGTTGCTACTGACTGACTGTGTTGTTGTCACTGGCCTTCCTGTCATTAAAGTGACAATGACAATGTAATGTAATGGGTTTTCTTAACCGAGGTCCACTCTCTCTTTCTCAGTCATCAATATGGGTTTTCTTAACCGAGGTCCACTCTCTCTTTCTCAGTCATCAAATATGGGTTTTCTTAACTGAGGTCCACTCTCTTAAACGAGGTCCACTCTCTCTTTCTCAGTCATCAATATGGGTTTTCTTAACCGAGGTCCACTCTCTCTTTCTCAGTCATCAATATGGGTTTTCTTAACAGAGGTCCACTCTCTCTTTCTCAGTCATCAATATGGGTTTTCTTAACATAAGTCCACTCTCTCTTTCTCAGTCATCAATATGGGTTTTCTTAACAGAAGTCCTCTCTCTTTCTCAGTCATCAATATGGGTTTTCTTAACAGAGGTCCACTCTCTCTTTCTCAGTCATCAATATGGGTTTTCTTAACAGAAGTCCACTCTTTCTTTCTCAGTCATCAATATGGGTTTTCTTAACAGAAGTCCACTCTCTCTTTCTCAGTCATCAATATGGGTTTTCTTAACAGAAGTCCACTCTCTCTTTCTCAGTCATTGCATGGTGCCCTTAATAAAAAGTGCTGGTCAACTTTTGTGTTTTTTTCCTTTCCTCTTTCTTCCCCTCTGTTCTTTCTCTCTCTCTTTCTCTCACGTATTCAATTTGATTGAATTCAATACGACTTTATAAATTCAATAAGCCTTTTACAGATATCTCTCTATGAAACGCCACTGTTCACCTCAACTCCTGAAAAAATCTTCGACTTCCCTCGATTATCAGCTTCTCATCCTCTCCGCCCAGTATCGCCATGCCGACGATGTACACACACAGACACCCCGCCACAATTAAAAACACTATTAACATACCAAGGCTACGGTTGCCCCTGACAACAGTGATTGTCCTCTCAAAATGGCTGCCGAAAGAAGGGGGCAGGGCCAGGAGCTTATCGCCGTCCTCCATGTTGCTGCCGAAGCAATGACGCAGCGATTTCTCGTCCTGAGGAAGATAAAAGAAAATATAAATCAATCAATGAATGGAAGGAAGGATGGACGGAGAAAATGCCATTTAAACGGATGAATGAAGGGCATGAGCCAGTAGCCTAACTGCTGTGTCCAATGTATTGCTGTCCATTTTAGCAGGGTCTACAAGCTTTCCAGAATGCAGTTAGGGACACCAAGAGAGCTGCTGTGTTGTCCTCAGAATAGGTCTACGGTAGCATGTTTGGTTCCCATAATCAACACTGGGAACCTTAAAGTTTGAGTGGAAGCATTGGCTGATTCAGTGTAATTTAAGTGAAAGTCGAAAAACAAAAAACCTGCAGAGTGTTTTAATGTCGGACAGTGAATGATTGTGAATGTCCTCACAATGGAGAAGACATTAGGGACTAGTACTTTCTCTGAGCCTCGCCCAATGACACTGATCCAGCTGGCCGAATGACTCTAAACACCGGAAATAAACTAACACTTTCTCTGAGCCTCGCCCAATGACACTGATACAGCTGGCCTAAGGACTCTAAACACCGGAAATAAACAAACACTTTCTCTGAGCCTCGCCCAATGACACTGATCCAGCTGGCCGAATAACTCTAAACACCGGAAATAAACAAACACTTTCTCTGAGCCTCGCCCAATGACACTGATACAGCTGGCCTAAGGACTCTAAACACCGGAAATAAACAAACACTTTCTCTGAGCCTCGCCCAATGACACTGATCCAGCTGGCCGAATGACTCTAAACACCGGAAATAAACTAAGCTATAGAGGGAACAGTGACCTATCTACAGGTCAGTACGACACAGGAGCCAAGTACGGCAGCCTGTGAACAATATTTACTGAAGTATAAACAAAATTGGGGAATAGGCCACTTCTCCAAGGGTTGGAGGATCAAAACAGACCCTCCCTACCCGAGGTTGGCTAGTTCCTATTTACACAGTTTACACTAATATCTTTCCATTAGCTGGACTGGAAAATATACTGTAGCTAACAGTAAGGTGAGCTGTGGCTATTGCTCCAGAGAGCGAGATGGCTGCCTGCGTTTAGCGTACAACCACTGTTGCTCGTTTCTCTCTTTAGTGGGCTACAGTTTGTTGTTCACCCCATCATTTCCACATGATTCCGGGTTCTTTATTACACTAATAAAGCAAAACGTACTTTCTAGAGTTAGTATTGTGAGCACTGCTTCTTGTTCCAAGTTATTTCGGTCCTTACAGTAGACAAGGCAAAGCTAACCCTGAGGTGGTGACGTCACTGTTGACTGTTTAGGAAGGCTTCTTACCTTTAGTGTGTAGCACGGTTGGCTGTTCCTCTGCTGTGAGCCGTAGCTGTTAGCGTGCGCCTGCTGTGAGGAGGAGGCTAGCATCCCGGCTGAGCAGAGAGTATCATTCTCATCTCTCGATGACGACCGGGTCTCGTCTCTGGACGACCTTGATGACTCCGGGATGGACTCCGGGATGGACTCCAGGACACAACACTCGATCTGAGGGACAGGTGAAAGGTCAGAGGTGAAGGGTTTGGAGACAATGGAGAGGAATATAGGCCTGAGAGAGATCTGGTCTGACCGAATTAGCATTGAAGCTAACAGGGTAAAGAGAGTGGTTGTGAATTGGACCTCTCTCTCTCTCTCTCTCTCTCTCTCTCTCTCTCTCTCTCCCTGTCTCGCTCTTTCTCCCCCCCCACCCCTCTCTCTTTCTAGTCTCTCTCTCCTCCCCCCTCTCTCTAGTAGTGTGGTCAGGCATTGTGTTCATCTCTCAACATCATGAAATATTCAGCAGGTTTGTAACAAGAGGCTCTCTCTGCTGCTCTACTGTTACTAAGACAACAACAACAACCGACTAGAGCAGAGTTACAACACACTGTGGTCAGAAATGAACTACATGTTGACTGTGTTACGGTGGTAGATATAAACTACATGTATTGACTGTGTTACCGTGGTAGATATTAACTACATGTATTGACTGTGTTACGGTGGTAGATATAAACTACATGTATTGACTGTGTTACGGTGGTAGATATAAACTACATGTATTGACTGTGTTACGGTGGTAGATATAAACTACATGTATTGACTGTGTTACCGTGGTAGATATAAACTACATGTATTGACTGTGTTACCGTGGTAGATATGAACTACATGTATTGACTGTGTTACCGTGGTAGATATGAACTACATGTATTGACTGTGTTACCGTGGTAGATATAAACTACATGTATTGACTGTGTTACCGTGGTAGATATAAACTACATGTATTGACTGTGTTACCATGGTAGATATAAACTACATGTATTGACTGTGTTACCATGGTAGATATAAACTACATGTATTGACTGTGTTACCGTGGTAGATATAAACTACATGTATTGACTGTGTTACCGTGGTAGATATAAACTACATGTATTGACTGTGTTACCGTGGTAGATATAAACTACATGTATTGACTGTGTTACCGTGGTAGATATTAACTACATGTATTGACTGTGTTACCGTGGTAGATATTAACTACATGTATTGACTGTGTTACCGTGGTAGATATGAACTACATGTATTGACTGTGTTACCGTGGTAGATATTAACTACATGTATTGACTGTGTTACCGTGGTAGATATAAACTACATGTATTGACTGTGTTACCGTGGTAGATATAAACTACATGTATTGACTGTGTTACCGTGGTAGATATAAACTACATGTATTGCCTGTGTTACCGTGGTAGATATGAACTACATGTATTGACTGTGTTACCGTGGTAGATATCAACTACTCTCATTGTTGTTTTATGCTGGTCGAGGTGAGATTTTTCCCAAACAAGAGCATGTAGAGCCTTGCATATTTCCAGTGAGTCACCAACTACTAAAAGCATGTCTAACTAGGAGTGGGCGATATACCGGTTTGATAGTAAAAACCGGTATTGTGCCGCGCCATGATATGGATTTAGCAATATCATGGATACCGCGATTTATTCAGAATTCATAAATTCGAATTTTGCATCAATATTTTTTGTTCCAAATTTCAACTGAGTGATAGTACTAAGTAGCTACATCTTTTTTTTTTTTTTTTTTTTATTCAACCTTTCTTGGTTCTTACGAATAAAAGAATGTATGTTAATATGTTGACCTATTTTTATGAGCGCACGTCGCATGCACTTGTTGCACGCATGTAGTGCTAGCAACAAAGAAGTGTGCAGGCAGCTGCAGTTAGGGAGGCAGGTTAACTATTGGGGGAAAACTTTTACAATCCAGGATGAGCGAAAACACAGAAATTGATGTTGCTCAAGAGCAGGAGGATAAATTGGTTAAGAAGAAAGGGGGGCACCTCTGTTGTTTGGAACTGGTTTGGCTTTAAAATCTCCGACCCCGACCAAAAATACTACCCTATGCAAGTTGTGTCGTCGTGTTGTCTTAGCAAAAGGTGGAAACACGACCAACCTGTTCAATCACTTAAAAAACATACATGTCCGTGAGTATGAACAATGCACCAGAATGCGTGAGACAGTAAGCCCAGGAGCTCGCCCAAGACAAGCCAGACTCGCACTCAACAATCAATTATATCATCATTTGCTGCCGGTACTTGCTATGAGAAGACGAGCAAAAAAATGGATAGACATCACAGCTGCGATTACAAATCACATAGCGAAGGACATGGTACCGATTCAAACTGTGGAGAAAGAGGGGTTCAGAAAGTTGATTCAAACTCTGGACCCAAGATATGAGATCCCGAGCCGCAAATATTTTAGCTAAAAATGCCTGCCACAGCTTTACACAGAATGCTGGGACAGAGTTTACAGTGAGATAAATAACATTCCATTCTTCTCCACTACTGCCGATCTATGGTCAAGTCGTACCACAGAACCTTATATAAGCCTCACAATCCATTACATAGACGGTGACTGGAAACTGAAAAGTAAGTGCCTACAGACGTCTTATTTCCCAGACGACCACACCGGGAAATAATTGCAGGTGGGCTGAGGGACATACTGTCGTCCTGGGGGATTAAAAGAGTCGCGTCAAGTTTGTATGACGACCGACAGCGGATCGAACATGATCAAGGCATTGCAGCTGAACAAGTGGGCAAACCTTGGATGTTTCGGACACAGGCTGCACAATGCTATTGGTAAGTTTCAGGACTGTAGCCTAGGCCTACCCTGTATGATGCTTATTATTAAGAAAAAATACAGCTCACATCAGCCATGTACCGTAGGCTAAATCTAAGCACATCAGATTTGTAAAATGTGTAACAGTTGAATGTAAATGCCGTAAATCCTCAAACAAAGATTAAAAGTTATATTGTATTGTGATTTCTATATAAAAAATGCATTATTATTAATTATTATTGTATTGTGATTCGATTATTTTTCACCCTATTATTTTGATTTCTTATTCCCAATTTCCAGAGAGGAGTGTCCAAAACGCTCCCGGGCCACAGGGGTGTGCGATTTCCGGGCCACAGGGGTTTGCAAAAAGGTGGTTAGCACGTTTCATACAGCTGGAAAAAGCAGAAGGCCCTGATGACAGCACAGAATGAACTAAGCCTGCCCCTGCACAAGCTCATCACAGAATCTCCGACAAGGTGGGGATCTCGTCTGAAAATGATGGAAAGAGTCCTGGAGCAGGAAAAGGCCATTACACAGGTCCTGGCAGGGGGACAAAAAGACACGGCACCTTGTACCTACCTGGCAAGACATCCAGGTCTTGGAATCAGTCACAGCAGCACTGAAGCCACTCCAGGACTTTACAGATGCCCTGTCAGGAGAAGCGTATTGAGCGTGTCCTATTTGAAGCCTGTCATCAATCTGTTAAATGCAGAGGTTCTAAATCTGAGCAAGGACGATACAGAACTGACCAAAGAGATCAAGATCAAGGTTCTTGATTACTTGAATAACAAGTACACTGACCCTGCAACAGATGAGCTGCTCTCCATGGCTACCTTTCTAGATCCAAGGTTCAAGACCAGGTACATGTCCGCTGAGAAACTGGAGGACATTAAGGTATTTATTCATTTGTTCTTGTTTTATTGCTTCAAATGTAAAGCACTTTGGGCTGCATTTTATGTATGAAAGGTGCTATACAAATAAAGTTTAATTATTTTCATTTTTAAGGTGAGAGCTGCCTCAGAGACCGAAGCCCTCCTGGTGGAGAACACAGCCCTGGGAAAATCGTCTCTTGCAGAGGATCACACTGACAGGGAGAAAGAAGCTTCCACTGCTCATCAATCAGGCAAGAAGCCCAAGAAGAGCCTTGGGAGCTTCTTTAAGCAGACCAGCAGTGCACCTGCCTCATGTTCAGAGAGGCAGATCATTGAGCAAGAGCTGAATAGCTACATTCTGGCAACGGCAGCAGACAGCGAGTCTGATCCTTTGGAGTGGTGGCGATTTCACGGATCTAATTTTCCACGTGGTGAGTTGTCTGGCAAAGAAATACTTATGCATCCCTGCCACAAGTGCCCCCTCTGAGAGGGCATTCAGCACTGGGGGGCAATGTGGTGACATGTCACAGGGAGCAGCACTAAAGCCAGAAACAGTCAACATGCTGGTATTCCTGGCACGGAACTTGTGAAGAAAGTTCTAGTGAAGATTTGTTGATATTGTTGATAATTGATGGTTGAGGCTTGAAAGGTTTAGTTTCAAACGGTTAGTTTTTACATATCTACGGACCGTAGCCAAAACAAACACACGTATTTGAATTTGTAATTACCTTATTTTCTTTATCTCCTGTTATTTTTTATTTAATTTTACTTAATATCTAATTATATATATATATATATATATATAGGCCTACCTACCTCATGTTTACGGAATGCATGTTTGCACAATACAAATAAAACTTTTCAGGTCCATACGGTCCAATGCCTCACTCTTTCTGGTTATATAAGGTTCAAATACATATTTTTCCTTAACTAATATAATTTAACCAAGAAGGGATATTAAAATGTGATTCATATTTTTTTACGTCATATATCGTGATATCATATCGATATCGTCTGGACAGTGGAAAATATCGTGATATGAATTTTAGCTCATATCGCCCACCCCTATGTCTAACCCCAATCTAGTGTTTAGTATTTATTAGGATCCCCATTAAACTGTTGCTAAAGCAGCAGCTACTCTTCCTGGGGTCCACAATCTAACCACAAATGGAATTTAACAGTGACGGACTGCAATCAACCACTGGGTGAGTAGGTGTGTTAGAGCAGGGCTGGAGTAAAAGCCTGCACAACCAGTAGCTATACAGGAGGACGGTGGGCCACCCCTTGTTGTAGCTCCAGTATACAGAGTGTTTTGGGTAACTGTCGTACCGATAGCGGCTTGGCGACGCCGATGCGCACGGTGCCGTAGCCGGTGGTTTTGAGGACGTGCACTGCGTGCTCCAGCGTTGATCTGACCAGGTCCACGTCGTTAACGGACATGAGCCGGTCACCGGGCAGCAAGCGGCCGTCTGAGTCGGCCACGCCACCAGGGACTAGGGAGCGGATCACCAGGACAGTTTTAGAGGCATCCTCTGGGTCCTGGAGAGGGAAGGGGGGACAATATAAGGAATATGTGAACAGCAGTTCACAGGTAATGTCATCCCAAAGGGAAATGCAATACAAAGGAGAGACTAAAATTGTTTCGCCTCCCAGTTCATCTATTTTATTGTCTTTCCAAAGGATCCACTCTTTGGACCACCATCCTCTTCTCGTCTCCTGGTCAACATTACTAGTGATCCAAAGCAGTTGAAGGAGAGGAGAGTAGGAAGCTTGACATTAGACCGTTGAGAGTGCACCACAGTCTTACCTGGTAGTCTAGGATGCTGAATCCCAGGCCTCCCTCTCCCTTCACCAGCTCTATCACCTGACTGTCTCTCTCCCACATGGCCAGAGGAGGAGACACAGGCTTATTAAAACCACGACTCCCACAATCCATGTTGTTACAACCAGGAAGTAGACAGCAGGGCTGGTCATACTGGGACTGCAAGAGAGAGAGAGAGAGAGAGAGAGAGAGAGAGAGTTAGGGCACATCTCAAATAACACCCTATTTAGGTAGTGCACTACTTTTGACCAGGGCCCACAGTGCACCATAAATGGAATAGAGTGCAATTTGAGACGCATCTTTAGGGCACATCTCAGATTACACCCCCCGGCTGCAGTCTGATTGATTATCTCTCCACCCTTCTCTCTCAGAAATAGTGTACACTTGGATTCAAAGGCATTGGATTGGTCCCACCAAGATTTCTTACACCATTTCATTCCTTTAATGTGTTACATTTTTACATGTTGTGAATGTCCTTTCTATGTGTTTCCTTTAATACTAATGATAAAACACTGCTACTTGTACATCCATGAGGGGAGTGAATGAGTGTACACTTCCTCCCCATCACTCCATCACCCCCTCCACCTCCTCCATCACTCCCTCCATCCCCCCCTCCATCCCTCCGGCACCCTCCATCCCTCCATTAGCCCCTCCACCTCTCTCCATCACTCCCCTCCATCACTCCCTCCATCCCCCCTCCATCCCCCCTCCATCACCCCCCTCCATCCCTCCATCACCCCCTCCGTCTCCATCACCCTCCGTCACTCCCCTCCACCCCCCTCATCCCCTCCATCACTCCCTCCCTCCATCCCCCCTCCATCCTCCATCACCCCCTCCGTCACTCCCTCCAACCCCCACTCATCTCTCCATCACTCCTCCCTCCATCCCTCCATCCCTCCATCCCCCTCCATCCCCCCATCACCCCCTCCATCCCCCCCTCATCCCCATCCTCTCTACCTTGTCATTGAACTCAGCCAGTAGCTCTTTGAGGGGGAGCTGTACATCTTCACCATCGTCATGGTCAGTGTCCCGTAGCTGTGGAGGTACGATGCGGCAGCACACCATACAAACACACAGAGGCAGCTCTCTCAGAATGCTGATCACCTCTCGGTGAGTCTCTCCTATCAGAGGGATGCCGTTCACCTGGGAGAGGGGAGAAGCTAGTCTGGTCAGCGAACATGTTGAACGTACTGTATGTAGCTACATCATAGCATAACAGGGTCAATAGTCCATTTGATGGATGGATGGATGAATAACTGAATGAATAAACCAATGAATGAATGAACAAACCAATGAATGAATGTTCAAATTAATGAATTAATTAACAAATGAATGAACAAATATACAAATGAATTAATGAACAAAACAATGAATGAATGAACAAATAATTAATTAATGAACACACCAATGAACAAATGAATGAAATAATGAACAAACGAATGAACGAACCAACAAACAAAATAATGAATGCGCAAATTAATGAATGCATGAATGGATGAATGAATGAACAAACAAATGAATGCGTGGATGTCAATCAATCAGTCCGTCCCACCTCCAGTATCTGGTCTCCAGTGTGTATCTTCCTGCTCTGTCCGACAGGCCCCTCAGGTAAGACGGAGCACAGGTAGTGGTGTACTGCCCTGGCCTCCATACGATGCCCAGACCACTGGTCTCACTGAACCTCTCTAGCTGACACACCTGGGAAGGGGAGGGATATTAGGGTTAATACTTCCATATAAGATTCTCCTCTGCACAGCTGACTAAGCCAGAGGTAGAGGTAATGCGTTTGTAGACAGACCGATATACTTTTGGAACAAGCGTTTCGTCAGTCGTTACACATTCTGATCTAATATATGATAATATGTGTAAAGAATATTGAGAGAAATCAATAAGCATGAGACGTACAACCACTTGGTATCTGGGTCCCAGAGCAGCCTGCCACCTGTTCTTCAATTCCTCTTCTTCTGCTGCCATCAGCTTCACACCTTCAACACACACACACACACACACACACACACACACACACACACACACACACACACACACACGCACACACACACACACGCACACGCAAACACACACACGCACACACACGCACAAACTCACACGCACACACACACGCACACGCACACACACACCGCACGACGCACACACACGCCGCAAACACACACACACACACACACACACACACACACACACACACGCAAACACACACACACACACACGCACGCACGCACGCACACACACGCACACACACACACACACACACACACACACGCACACGCAAACACACACACACACAGACACACACACACACACACGCACACGCAAACACACACACACACACACACACACACACACACACACGCAAACACACACACACACACACACACACACACACACACACACACGCAAACACACACACACACACACACATTAGCGTCCTATAAAGAACAGTCTCTACCTCTAACAGCCTTCCAGTAATCACAGTTGATTTACATTAACCTCCTGTAAAGAACTCAAACAGCTCAATATAAACCACAGGGAGGTCAAGAGATAACATGAAATTAGCATTGTCTGAACATTTGACTGCAAAGGACTAAGAATAGGTGTGAGCACACATACAAATATGTCACTCACTCACACTCACACACACACACTCACACACACTCACACACACTCACACACACGTACAGATACACGTGCAAATATGTACCGGTTCTGGCGTCTAGTCGTTGTTCAGAGTACACCATACTGGCTCTTCTGGACATCTCACTGAGAGACATTTGTCTTCCTGTGGCCCCAAAACACACACACACACACACACACACACACACACACACACACACAGAGTTAACAATGTATGTTTATAACTTGAGTATGAAGACAGGAAAGTAGATGCATCCCACTGGGCACACACTGGTTGAATCAACGTTGTTTTCAATTAAATTACATTGCATCGACGTGGAATAGATAGTTGAATTGACGTCTGTGCCCAGTGGAACGCTACAGTCGTTGAATGAATGTCTGGGTTATGGTCTGTTGTAAAAAATCATTAAGCACTTTGTGACAACTGCTGATCAATCAATATCTGACCTCTTGATGAACCCGGTCTGGTCTGTCTGGCCATGCTTCCCCTGTCTCTGTACGGGTGTGGATGTAGGCTCCAGAGGAGCAGGGGGGACACTTCATGGTTTCACCCATCCTAGAGGCCCTCCCCTCATCAGCCTCAGCCTGACTATCTGGCCCGTCTTCCTGAGGACCTCCAGGGCTCTCTGCTCACTGCAGTCCTGCAGGCTTACACCATCCACCCTGAAGAGAGAGAGGAGGAGGGAGGGGGAAAGAGAGAGGAAGAGACAGGGATGATAGAAATATGGATGAGAGAAAGATGGATGAGAGAGAGAGAGAGAGAGAGAGAGAGAGAGAGAGAGAGAGAGAGAGAGAGAGAGAGAGAGAGAGAGGGAGAGAGAGAGAGAGAGAGAGAGAGAGAGAGAGAGAGAGAGAGAGAGAGAGAGAGAGGATATATATATATATATATATATAGAGAGAGAGAGAGAGAGAGAGAGAGAGAGAGAGAGAGAGAGAGAGAGAGAGAGAGAGAGAGAGAGAGAGAGAGAGGAGTGAAAGAGAGAGAGAGAGAGAGAGAGAGAGAGAGAGAGAGAGAGAGAGAGAGAGAGAGAGAGAGAGAGAGAGGGAGAGAGAGAGAGAGAGGAGGAAAGAGAGAGAGAGAGAGAGAGAGAAGAGATAGAGAGAGAGAGAGAGAGAGAAGAGCGAGAGAGAGAGAGAGAGAGAGAGAGAGAGAGAGAGAGAGAGAGAGAGAGAGAGAGAGAGAGAGAGAGAGAGAGAGAGAGAGAGAGAGGGGGAGTGAAAGAGCGAGAGAGAGAGAGAGAGAGAGAGAGAGAGGAGCGAAAGAGCGAGAGAGAGGGAGAGAGAGGAGGAGAGAGAGAGAGAGAGAGAGTGAGAGAGAGAGAGAGAGAGAGAGAGAGAGGAGCGAAAGAGCAAGAGAGAGAGAGAGAGAGAGAGAGAGCGAGAGAGAGAGAGAGAGAGAGAGAGAGAGGGAATGTTCTCACAGCTAAGATCTTGTCTCCAATGTGTATCTGATTGTCTTGGTCCACAGCGCTGCCTTTCACGATGCTCTTCACGTGCACCCCAGAGTTCTGCTTCCCCATGGAGCTGGTGATAGTGAATCCCAGGCCCAGGTTGTTCTTACTGAACTGGACGCTGTACTCATAGTCCTCCTCCACATCACACAGCTGCAATACACAACACAGGGTCTTACTATGGAGATATGGAACACATTATGGGGCAGTTTCCCAGACGGAGAGACCAGAGAGCCTTGGACTAAATGGCACTTTTAAACTGTGAGAAACTCCCCAGAAAAGCATAGTGGGAAAGACAGTGCTCGTTTTTGTTGCTAGGTTCCCTGTTCAGCTGGTAGTTAACTAGAGAATGAAGCTTAGTTAAAACCCCAAAGATAAAATCAACACTTGTTGATGTTATATCAGCAACAAGTGACCTTGTTTGATTAATTTCTTTGGTGCACTTAGCAACCTTGCTAGCGACAATTGCTAACATGAGCATAAATCGCTAACTGGCCACAAAACAAATGCATTATTTGTAGTAAATTACACACACTCCAAAAACTGTTTTTATCATTCAGAAGAAAAAAAAGTATTTGTTTATTTAATAGTAAAGTAAAGTGCGTGGTCTTTTTCAACATAATGTTCTCTTTGTTTGGTATCGTTTGGTATCGCAAACCTGTCTAGGCTACTCACCACCCCTGTTGCACACGCACCAGTCATGTTCACGTTTAGACTGTTTGGTTGTTTAGTTGTTTATCAGACACATGCATTGTTTCATTAACGTGTTCAGTACTAGCCATTGTAATATCAATTGTGCAATGTTGACTTTCGAGTGTTCCAGGCCCTTATTGGTTTGTGCCAGCATAGGGTATGGCATGTCCTTAGTTTGGATCCCTGGGCGTTCTAATCTCTTCATTACGGAGAGCTGCTTGTCTAGTCTAGTAACAGGTTAAGGAGCCCTGGGCGTTCTAATCTCTTCATTACGGAGAGCTGCTTGTCTAGTCTAGTAACAGGTTAGGATCCCTGGGCGTTCTAATCTCTTCATTACGGAGAGCTGCTTGTCTAGTCTAGTAACAGGTTAAGGATCCCTGGGCGTTCTAATCTCTTCATTACGGAGAGCTGCTTGTCTAGTCTAGTAACAGGTTAGGATCCCTGGGCGTTCTAATCTCTTCATTACGGAGAGCTGCTTGTCTAGTCTAGTAACAGGTAACATGCTGTTACTATAGACGCTTGAGTTTCTAGGCGTTTTCTCCTGGGCTGTGTTTTGCCTCTGTCCTCCAGTCAAGGTTATGTATTCCTATCAGGCAAGTCGTTTTTCCTATTTTGTTCATGGCCTGCAGTTCTATATTTAGTAAATACATCATCTTCTTTGTCACCTCCACTGTAAAATGAATTCAACAATCTTTTTGCACCTTAACCTTTCACTCCGTTTCAACTGTTGCGGCTCCATGCCAACTAAATAGGCTGCCAGCCGGGTCGTCTATCTTAACAACCAGCAGCTCTGCAAAAGTTGAACCATCCTCAACTGAATGCCACAGGTAGATATGTAATAAGTACACATGATTAAACCATTGACAGTATGCCTTCGGATCTCTCATAAGCTCTCTCACTTTCTGTCTCTCTAATGACTTCCTGATGGGCAGACCACAGGCTGTGAGGATTGGCAACAACCCCTCCTCCACACTGACTCTTAACACAGGGGCCCCCCAGGGGTTTGTCCTCAGCCCTCTGCTGTACTCCCTGTTCACCTACGACGTTGTGGCTTCGCACGACACCTGATAACCAACAGCGACGATTCAGCCTATAGGGAGGAGGTACAGTAAGTGAGTTGGCATTGTGGTGTCATGACAACAACCTCTCCCTCAACGTCAGCAAAACAAAGGAGTTTGATTGTTGACTTCAGGAAGCAGAGGTGGGAACATGGCCCCCGATCCAAATCAACGGGACTGCAGTAGAGAGAGAGTCACGAGTTTCAAGTTCCTCTGCGTTCACATCACAGAGGACTTGTCATGGGACCAACAACATCACCCACCTCTCTTGTCAAGATGGCCCCTAACAGCATCTCTACTTCCTAAGGCGGC
>NW_025534272.1:105000-135000 GCF_020615455.1 Coregonus clupeaformis
GGAGAACAGTACTGTCAGCTGACTAGACCTGCTGGGACAACAGGAGAGGAGAACCGTACTGTCAGCTGACTAGACCTGCTGGGACAACAGGAGAGGAGAACAGTACTGTCAGCTGACTAGACCTGCTGGGACAACAGGAGAGGAGAACAGTACTGTCAGCTGACTAGACCTGCTGGGACAACAGGAGAGGAGAACAGTACTGTCAGCTGACTAGACCTGCTGGGACAACTCTCTGTAGGAGTGCTGATCTAGGACCGATTTTCTCATTTTTTATATCATGATGAATAAGATCACATGAACAAGGGGACCTGATCCTAGATCAGCACTCCTATTCTGACTCCGACTGAGACCCTGGTGTCATAGCGACGGGCTATGAAAAGGTACCTCTGGGCCCGTATCCACAAAGCATCTCAGAGTTAAGGACTGATGATCTAGGATCAGGTCCAATACAATCTCATTCATTATGAACTAAAAAGCTAAACTTATCCTAGATCAGCACTCCCAACTCTCAGAGGCTTGAATACAGGGCCGAATGCAATACAACAGAAGAGTAGGATACGATAACCCCACACCCCCTTACCTGAGTCATACACTGTATTTTACTGGTCACGGCGTTGCTTTCTGTGTGAGTGTTGAGAGCACTGAGACTGCCTCCGTAGTGCTGCCGGGGTAGGAAGGGTTTGGGAGGGGGGCTGCCTCCCCCTCCGCCACCTCCTCCCCCACTACTGCTGCTGTTGTTCTGGGCCCAGGTATAGGACTCGCTGTGGGAGATGGTCCTCAGGCCCAGAGACATGGCCGTGGAGAGACCCGTGTTGAGGGAGACGGACTTCGGTACTGACTTCTTCTCCTGGGAGAGAGGGGGTGGGGTGGGGTTGAAAAGGCAGATAAAAAATAACAATTTCAATTTCTTGGTTTTGCTTACAGGTGTGTCAACGTTGACCACAGAATTTCCATCTTTCCAACTGTGATCGTGATGTTGTGTAATCTAAACAGCTAATCTAATCCAGTTCCATGTTTTACAGAGCCGACAGCAGAGGAGTTATAGAGGTGGTATACTGTAGTCAGCCTAATGTATAACAGGTAGGAGTTATAGAGGTGGTATACTGTAGTCAGCCTAACAGGTAGGAGTTATAGAGGTGGTATACTGTAGTCAGTCTAATGTATAACAGGTAGGAGTTATAGAGGTGGTATACTGTAGTCAGTCTAATGTATAACAGGTAGGAGTTATAGAGGTGGTATACTGTAGTCAGCCTAATGTATAACAGGTAGGAGTTATAGAGGTGGTATACTGTAGTCAGCCTAATGTATAACAGGTAGGAGTTATAGAGGTGGTATACTGTAGTCAGCCTAATGTATAACAGGTAGGAGTTATAGAGGTGGCATACTGTAGTCAGCCTAATGTATAACAGGTAGGAGTTATAGAGGTGGTATACTGTAGTCAGCCTAATGTATAACAGGTAGGAGTTATAGAGGTGGTATACTGTAGTCAGCCTAACAGGTAGGAGTTATAGAGGTGGTATACTGTAGTCAGCCTAATGTATAACAGGTAGGAGTTATAGAGGTGGTATACTGTAGTCAGCCTAATGTATAACAGGTAGGAGTTATAGAGGTGGCATACTGTAGTCAGCCTAATGTATAACAGGTAGGAGTTATAGAGGTGGTATACTGTAGTCAGCCTAATGTATAACAGGTAGGAGTTATAGAGGTGGTATACTGTAGTCAGCCTAATGTATAACAGGTAGGAGTTATAGAGGTGGTATACTGTAGTCAGCCTAATGTATAACAGGTAGGAGTTATAGAGGTGGTATACTGTAGTCAGCCTAACAGGTAGGAGTTATAGAGGTGGTATACTGTAGTCAGCCTAATGTATAACAGGTAGGAGTTATAGAGGTGGTATACTGTAGTCAGCCTAATGTATAACAGGTAGGAGTTATAGAGGTGGTATACTGTAGTCAGCCTAATGTATAACAGGTAGGAGTTATAGAGGTGGTATACTGTAGTCAGCCTAATGTATAACAGGTAGGAGTTATAGAGGTGGTATACTGTAGTCAGCCTAATGTATAACAGGTAGGAGTTATAGAGGTGGTATACTGTAGTCAGCCTAATGTATAAAAGGTAGGAGTTATAGAGGTGGTATACTGTAGTCAGTCTAATGTATAACAGGTAGGAGTTATAGAGGTGGTATACTGTAGTCAGCCTAATGTATAACAGGTAGGAGTTATAGAGGTGGTATACTGTAGTCAGCCTAATGTATAACAGGTAGGAGTTATAGAGGTGGTATACTGTAGTCAGCCTAATGTATAACAGGTAGGAGTTATAGAGGTGGTATACTGTAGTCAGCCTAATGTATAACAGGTAGGAGTTATAGAGGTGGTATACTGTAGTCAGCCTAATGTATAACAGGTAGGAGTTATAGAGGTGGTATACTGTAGTCAGCCTAATGTATAACAGGTAGGAGTTATAGAGGTGGTATACTGTAGTCAGCCTAATGTATAACAGGTAGGAGTTATAGAGGTGGTATACTGTAGTCAGCCTAATGTATAACAGGTAGGAGTTATAGAGGTGGTATACTGTAGTCAGCCTAATGTATAACAGGTAGGAGTTATAGAGGTGGTATACTGTAGTCAGCCTAATGTATAACAGGTAGGAGTTATAGAGGTGGTATACTGTAGTCAGCCTAATGTATAACAGGTAGGAGTTATAGAGGTGGTATACTGTAGTCAGCCTAATGTATAACAGGTAGGAGTTATAGAGGTGGTATACTGTAGTCAGTCTAATGTATAACAGGTAGGAGTTATAGAGGTGGTATACTGTAGTCAGTCTAATGTATAACAGGTAGGAGTTATAGAGGTGGTATACTGTAGTCAGCCTAATGTATAACAGGTAGGAGTTATAGAGGTGGTATACTGTAGTCAGCCTAATGTATAACAGGTAGGAGTTATAGAGGTGGTATACTGTAGTCAGCCTAATGTATAACAGGTAGGAGTTATAGAGGTGGTATACTGTAGTCAGCCTAATGTATAACAGGTAGGAGTTATAGAGGTGGTATACTGTAGTCAGCCTAATGTATAACAGGTAGGAGTTATAGAGGTGGCATACTGTAGTCAGCCTAATGTATAACACGTCTATGGTGTATATTTAGCTTAGCATCAACCTATTACAACATTAAACCTGAGGACACACAGATTCATTCTACTGTTTACAGCTACAGGCTTCCTATAGGCTGGTATTATAACAGTAAGCCTATAGGATGAGGAGGAGACAGACACATGCTGAGTTTGACACCATGACCCTAAGTCTATTGCAGACAGACACACATCCATGTAGACAAATACATGTCTGCTGTTTGTCCATGACCCCAAGGACCACTGCATCTCCTGTTATCCTCCTCCTTCCTCCTTCCTCTCTCTCTCTCTCTCTCTCTCTCTCTCTCTCTCTCTCTCTCTCTCTCTCTCTCTCTCTCTCTCTCTCTCTCTCTCTCTCTCTCTCTCTCTCTCTCTCTCTCTCTCTCTCTCTCTCTCTCTCTCTCTCTCTCTCTCTCTCTCTCTCTCTCTCTCTCTCTCTCTCTCTCTCTCCTCTCTCTCCCTCTCTCTCTCTCTCTCTCTCTCTCTCTCTCTCTCTCTCTCTCTCTCTCTCTCTCTCTCTCTCTCTCTCTCTCTCTCTCTCTCTCTCTCTCTCCTCCTCCTCTCGCAAAGCTTTATTGGTTAGGTCAGGTAAGCAGATTACTCAGCCAGTTTGGTTCCTGCAGTCAGTATTTTAGGAAACACTTTGGGGTTTGTCTTCCTTTCTACAGACAGTACATACAGACAGAGACACAAACAGGAGTAGGAACACCAGACAGACATGCTGTGATTCTGTTCATGATGCTATGTCTAGCACAAACATGTCTGTCTGTCTGCCTGCCTGCCCTTCTGTCTGCCTGCCTAACTGCCCTTCTGTCTGTCTGCCTGCCTGCCCTTCTGTCTGTCTGCCTGCCTGCCCTTCTGTCTGCCCTTCTGTATGCCCTTCTGCCTGCCTGCCTGTCTGCCCTTCTGCCCGTATGTCTGTCTGTCTGCCTGCCTGTCTGTCTGTCCGCCTGTCTGCCTGCCTGTCTGTCTGCGGTTTTTCTGCGGTAGTGATGTGTGTGTGTGTGCCCAGGGGTGTGTGTATTCATTAGTCGGATTACGTTGCAAAACGTTTTGCAGAAGGACAACGTTTTCCGACGCAAACGAAACGGGTGAGGGAATGAATACACTCCGGCTGTGTGTTAGTACCTCTGGCAGCTGTAGTTGTGTCTGCTGCATGGTTAATATCTGGTGGAACAGAGGACTCTGTAGAACCGTCTTCAGTAGTGATAGTTTCTCCTCTGTAGGAGCCTCTCCTCTGTCCTTTAGCTTGGCCTGGAGTCTCTCCACAGCCTCCAAGGCACGCTGTGTATCTGGAGAGAATACAATACAATACAATATACAATACAATGCAATACACAATACAATACAACATAATACAATACAAAACAATACAATACAACACAATATAATACAATACAACACAACTCAATACAATACAACACAATATAATACAATACAATACAATACAACACAATACAATACAACACACCATACAACACAATACAATACAACACAATATAATACAATACAACACAATACAATACAACACAATACCATACAACACAATACAATACAACACAATATAATACAATACAATACACAATACAATACAATACACAATACAATACACAATACAATACAATACACAATACAATATACAATACAATACAGGTAGGTAGCTTAGTGGGTAAGAGCGTTGTGCCAGTAACCGAGAGGTCGCTGGTTCTAATCCCCGAGCCGACTAGGTGAAAAATCTGTCGTTGTGCCCTTAAGCAAGGCACTTAACCCTAATTGCTCCTGTAAGTCGCTCTGGATAAGAGCGTCTGCTAAATGACTAAAATGTAAATATACAATACAATACACACTTCCTTGCAGGTATGTTTATAATATACTAATTTGGTAACATTTTACTTGAAGCCAGCTTGTACAATACAGCACTTATAAACAGGTATGAGTTCTAATATTTTAGTATGTTATCCCTTTCGAGACTTAACATCGCTGGTGAATAACTCAGTGTTACTTTGAAGTGTAGCCAAGGTGCTTAGAATGGTTGAAGGACACTTACCCATGGCATCCATCTTTGCTTGGATGTAGGTCTTCACTAGATTGTTGAGAGTGTTCATGTATGCTTGTCACCGGTCAACATCTGATACCTGCAACATGACTTTAGTTACACAGTTATACAAGTATTGAATGGTCAATGGACTCACTATGTCTTTACTACAGTACCTTGGGGCCTTATTTATCAAAGGAGCGTTGCGGCACAAATAAATACTTTAAACCTCGCATGCGCCAGTTTTCCCACACAGGTTGGTATTTATCATTTTGAACTCGACGGTAAAGCGTGCGTATCCCCACGTACAGCTCAGACCATGCACATGCACAACTTCTAGTGGTTGATCAATTTGTATTGCCAGCAAATATTGTTATTTTTGGGGGAAATGGAAGTGTTTGATGCACGGGAATTATAATAATGGTAGGATAATAAAAAATCATTCAAATGTAGTCCTAATGACAAAACAGATGCATTTACCATTGGTAAGGAGATCACTTATCAGCATGTCATCTAACACGTCTGGATCCTGATCATATTGCAGGACACTGTCTCTCCTTTTCTGACATGACTGGTTTATTCCTGCTACACAACAAATATTAGGCTACCATTTATCAAATCGCTCACATTCAATAGCCAAGCATTGCCTATTTAGCCTATTTAAAATATTTCACAGTATGGGTAGTCTACAGTATTGCTGTGCGACAGGAGCACCACATCATAGCCTATTTAATCTCGGAGCCTATACCAAGATAGAAACACAATCATCTATTGATTAACAAAATACTGAACAACAATTTGTCTTCTGCTGTAGTATTTAGGATACTTTTCAATAGTTTGAAAGGACTATCAATCTTGCAGAAGGGACAATCAATCTTGCAGAAGGGACAATCAATCTTGCAGGAAGGACAATCAATCTTGCAGAAGGGACAATCAATCTTGCAGGAAGGACAAACAATCTTGCAGGAAGGGACACTCAATCTTGCAGGAAGGACAATCAATCTTGCAGGAAGGACAATCAATCTTGCAGGAAGGACAATCAATCTTTCAGAATGCGTGGCTAGTGTTCGGCACTCGCTGTGTATTTTATGTTTGAAAAATTCACTGCAAAAGATGTAAAACATTCTGCCCACATCTCTACAGAAATGTGATCAAATTTTGCCATTGCACTTTCTTTTAGAAACTATCATGGCCCAGTGCCAACATCTCCAAATCGTACAGCAAACGAGCGCACAAATATATGGTACGGCTCTGATTTATCAATGAGAACATGCGTATATGTTGCGTGCGACAGTTGATGATAAATCCCATTGATTTGTTGCGCACGCAAATCCTAGAATCTCAATGTTCGCCAGAATTCTGTAAGAAATGTACGCACAGTTGATAAACGAGGCCCTACTGGTCCTGCGCTGTAAAACATTTGATGTTGAGTCAACTTAAAAAATCTAACGCAACTACGATCTCTAGTTTACTCAACTTAGGCAAATGTGATTAAACGTAGCTTTTTTATTTGATATAGTGTGTGTTTACCAGAGACGGTTGTGTGAAGAACAACATGACATGCACCAAAGTCAAATCAGGATGTAACGTTAGGCCAACGAGACGGTGTCCAAGTTCAAAAATTCTCCGGTAGAATGACCTGCTTTTATTTAGTCGCACTCACAACCGTAAGCAGGTAGCTTAGTGGTTAAGAGCGTTCTGCCAGTAACCGGAAGGTCGCAGGTTCTAATCCCTGAGCCGGCTAGGTGAAAAATCTGTTGATGTTCCCTTGTGCAAGGCACTTAACCCTAATTGCTCTGGATAAGAGTTTCTGCTAAATGTCAAATGTAAGCTATTTTATGTAATTGGATTGCCATTAACTTGTAAATAATGATCTTGATGTGAATTTATTTTCCTGTAATAACGAATACAAATGAGCTAAAGTTAAGACGTTGTCAGCTATATGATATGGTTATTATTTGAACTGGCTAGCCAGCTAACTTAACGTTAGCTAGCTCTCTAACAAGCTAGAAACTAATCAAAACATTGTTTAGAAAGTTGCTTTTAGTTGCCTGGTTTGCTAGATTGACATATACTAAATTCATTTGCAAACGGATGGGTTTATTGGTGTTAAATACACCCATTTATGCTATTTTGGACCACAAGGCTGCTAACGTCATGCAGCCTGTCGTTTTTTGTGTTTATACTTTTTCATTACGACAACGACACGTTTGATGTCGGACGACAATAGAATGTTAATGATGTCACTGCGACAACTGTATACAGACATGTCGATAGACGTAGTATAAACCAGCCTTTAGTCTGGAAATATTTGGTTGTTTAGTCCACTACTGTACTCTGTTTAGCACATGGCCTCACATGTGAATCCTTAAAGAGATGGGCGGGGCTAAGGCTTAAGAGGGTGTGAACGACGCTGAATGGGTGTAGACAAAAAAAGAGCTCTCCAGTAGATGTACCAAAACATTCAAGGGGCATTTTCTCAAAAGTGGGGTTACAAATGTATTAACTTTCAAAGCAGAATTACTTTCCCATTGTTCCTCAACTGTATTGTATGATATACCATTTTCTAGCTCTGAGTCTCTACTTTATCCAATTAATACATTTGTAACCCCACTTTTGAGAAAATGGCCCTTGAATGTTTTGGTACATCTACTAATCCCCCGAGTGGCGCAGTGCCACTAGAGATTCTGGTTCGAATCCAGGCTCTGTCGTAGCCGGCCGCGACCGGGAGACCCATCGGGCGGCGCACAATTGGCCAAGCGTCGTCCAGGGTAGGGGAGGGAATGGCCGGCAGGGATGTAGCTCAGTTAGTAGAGCATGGTGTTTGCAACACCAGGGTTGTGGGTTTGATTCCCACGGGGGGCCAGTATGAAAAAAAATAATGTATGCACTCACTAACTGTAAGTCGCTCTGGATAACAGCGTCTGCTAAATTACTAAAATGTAAAAAACACCTTTTCAAATGTTGCTACATAAGACCGAATCGAGCCGGTCGGTCACAAATGTGTTGAATAAACTAGAAACTGTATTGCAGCTTGTTGTCTTGATTTTTTAAGTTGACTCAACTTCCCCAAAAATATTTTACAATGCGTGTGTGTGTGTTTACTTTATGTTTGTAAATACAGTCATACTTATAGCACAGTCATTATCTATTCTGTATATCCTATTATTCATTATCTATACTGTATATCCTATTGTTCATTATCTATACTGTATATCCTATTGTTCATTATCTATTCTGTATATCCTATTGTTCATTATCTATACTGTATATCCTATTGTTCATTATCTATTCTGTATATCCTATTGTTCATTATCTATACTGCATATCCTATTGTTCATTATCTATTCTGTATATCCTATTGTTCATGATCTATTCGATATATCCTATCATTCAAGATGTATTCTGTATATCCCATCGTTCATTATCTATTCTGTATATCCTATTGTTCGTTATCTATTCTGTATATCCCATCATTCATTATCTATACTGTATATCCTATTGTTCATTATCTATTCTGTATACCCTATTGTTCATTATCTATTCTGTATATCCTATTATTCATTATCTATTCTGTATTTATTATTGTTCATTATCTATACTGTATATCCTATTGTTCATTATCTATACTGTATATCCTATTGTTCATTATCTAATCTGTATATCCTATTATTCATTATCTATTCTGTATATCCTATTGTTCATTATCTATACTGTATTTCCTATTGTTCATTATCTATACTGTATATCCTATTGTTCATTATCTAATCTGTATATCCTATTGTTCATGATCTATTCGATATATCCTATCATTCAAGATGTATTCTGTATATCCCATCGTTCATTATCTATTCTGTATATCCTATCGTTCATTATCTATTCTGTATATCCCATCATTCATTATCTATTCTGTATATCCTATTGTTCATTATCTATTCTGTATATCCTATTATTCATTATCTATACTGTATATCCTATTGTTCATTATCTATTCTGTATACCCTATTGTTCATTATCTATTCTGTATATCCTATTATTCATTATCTATTCTGTATTTATTATTGTTCATTATCTATACTGTATATCCTATTGTTCATTATATATACTGTATATCCTATTGTTCATTATCTATACTGCATATCCTATTGTTCATTATCTATTCTGTATATCCTATTGTTCATTATCTATACTGTATTTCCTATTGTTCATTATCTATACTGTATATCCTATTGTTCATTATCTATACTGTATATCCTATTATTCATTATCTATTCTGTATATCCTATTGTTCATTATCTATACTGTATATCCTATTGTTCATTATCTATACTGCATATCCTATTGTTCATTATCTATTCTGTATATCCTATTATTCATTATCTATTTTGTATATCCTATTGTTCATTATCTATACTGTATATCCTATTGTTCATTATCTATACTGCATATCCTATTGTTCATTATCTATACTGTATATCCTATTGTTCATTATCTATTCTGTATATCCTATTGTTCATTATCTATACTGTATATCCTATTGTTCATTATCTATACTGCATATCCTATTGTTCATTATCTATTCTGTATATCCTATTATTCATTATCTATTCTGTATATCCTATTGTTCATTATCTATACTGTATATCCTATTGTTCATTATCTATACTGTATATCCTATTGTGTACATATCAGGGTATTACTAAGCATAATATGTCTTCTTTTACTTATCATTTTTTATTTGACTCTTTAGTATTTTTATTGTTGTTCTGCAATGTTGAGTGTTATTATTGTACATTTTTACATTTACATTTTAGTCATTTAGCAGACGCTCTTATCCAGAGCGACTTACAGTTAGTGAGTGCATACATTTTTATACTGGCCCCCCCGTGGGAAACGAACCCACCACCCTGGCGTTGAAACGCCATGCTCTACCAACTGAGCTAGAGGGGACATTGTACAGCAATGTGGAGTGTTATTATGCAATGTTGAGTGAGCTAGTACACAAGCGTTTCACTGCACCTTTTATACCTGCTGTAAACTGTGTAGGTGACAAATACAATTTGATTTGATTTGTGTGTTTAGGCCTCCTAGTATTAAATCAGAAAGTCTTCAATGTGGGTTATTTTATTTAACAAACTATTGTACATTTAAGACAAAGACAAAATCTACATCACTTCAATGTTCCTTTTATACTTGTTGCTAAGCTGATTCAATTGCAGCAAAGCTTCTGCCCCCTCACTCCCCTTTTAAGACCCCCCCATATGGGGTATACCCAGCTAGCGCGTAACGTTCTGAGAACCATATGTTTCTCAGAGCTTGGTGAGAGCGTGGTTGTCCTATGGTTACTTTGCATACAACCTTCCCATAACATTCTGGGAATGGTGCAGGATAACCCAGCTAGAAAATAAAGTTCTGAGAACCATCCGTTTCTTAGGTGGGAATTTCAGTACTTCAGCATAACATTTTCTACAGGTTTCCCCGTGGTTCTATGTAAAGTCATGTTCTCAGAACATTAAGAAAACTCTCCATAGAAACCACACAAATGTTATTTAAAAAAATATATACATTCCGTTCTCAGCCTCAACAAAAGTCTCTCTATCCCCTGTCTTGTTAAGTGTGTTCAGGTGTGTTGGCAACAAGCACTGTTATTGAGTGCTTGTTTCCGTTCAAATGAGGTCTGTTTGAATAGACTAAAACAAACAGCTTTGTATCAGTTTTTAAAAAAAAACCTGGCATGGCAGGCTTTTTTGCTAGCTCAATCCTGGTGGATCAGTGGGCTAATTCCATGGATAGAGAACTGAAGCTCATACATCTCACTGATGCCGTGCCACAATAAAAAAATGTGTCTGCATGATTAATGCTTAAGCACATTTTGATAAGGTGTCATTTGGAACGCACACGGTGTCTGCTCAAACAGGCTTGTTTGCAAGCGCCTTCCCAAAGTTAAACTAATGCTCTTATATGAGATTACCATCGGCAAATGGCCTTATCCAAGACTCACGGTAATTAAAGTTGACACGCAGCCTCACGACCATTTTACGTCAGGTGCATGGATAGGACAGGGACCTATCTTATTCACTAGGAAGCAAACGGAAGTAAACGGGAAATTGGAAGGGACTAACCTGACCTTGTCCAATGAGAAACTCTCGGAACCGTTGCAAAAGGTTTTGCTACGGTTTGCAACGGTGAGCACTAATTAATACACCCCAGGCCACTCAAGCAAGAGAGAGGCACGCGGTGCGTTTGATAACGAGATTGAATTAGTGGGCTAGGCTAAGAATGGTTAACAGACAGCTGTGATGAATATCAAAAACATGAAGCCAAAATAACGTGTATTATGTGACAAGATAATGCAAAAGAAAATAATACGAGGTGGTTTTGCATACGCTGTTCCTAATTTAGAAATCAGTTTCCCTGAGTGTTGGTAGCCTATAGGCTATTTTAGGTTTAAGGCTATGTAATTTATGAATTACAAACATATTTTATCGTCAAAATAATAGTAGCCTATTATATCCTACAGATAAGATTAAAGTACCTTGAGTGCAGTAACCCAAGAGACAATAGTCAACGCATAAAGCCAGCGCACTTATTTACCAATGTGGATGGCAAATAAATCTCAGCATTTCAGTAAATAGGTCATCTCTGGTCTACAGGGGGAAAAATTCTGGGGTAAATGTTAAAAGTAGCCTATAATGGCATAGGGTAGATATCCCGAAGACTCACAATCCCGTTACCGTTAGCTCACCTCCATTGCCGCGTCGGTGGGCTACACGGTAGAATCAACAGGTTCCCAAGAAGTCCGCGGTCGCCAGGAAAACATCAACATTTTGTCCGTTTTAGAGCTACATGTATCAATATAAGATTACTACCATAGGCCTACATTCATTTTATGTTTTAACCCTACATAAAATACCACAAAATCTATCAAACAGACGAAGATTAACGGTTTTATCAAGCGTGTGCCCATCCGTTCACGCTGTGAATGACGCTCGAGCCTCCGCATGCGCAGGTCACCTGTGATCTTCTGATGTCCTGAAGCGGGAAGCGCGTGCGGCCAGACGCGCACCTGTCACCTTCTCGTTCATTCTCATTGGTCTACACTCAATGAAAAAAAACAGAAGATTCGTTTCTTGAGGTAAGAAAATTAAGTTTCATTTCAAATTCACTCCAGTAGTTATTTTATGGTGATTGTGATTCTTTTTTGAAGGTTTAAGCTACAGGCCTATCTTTGGACAAGATAATGCCGTTTTCTGACTAAACTCTGACTAATTAAATTAGTCAACAATGCAGGCTGGTCCTGACCAAAATTAATTTAATTATAGGATACCCCCAACAAATAACGTGGCATAGGCTCAACAAAAAAATATGTGCTATGCAACAATTTCAAAGATCTTACTGACATAAAGTTCAAAAGGAAATCAGTCAATTGAAATAAATGCATTAGGCCCTAATCTATGGATTTCACATGCCTGGGAATACAGATACGCATCTATTGGTCACATAAACTGTACCTGTTCAGAAAACCAGTCAGTATCTGGTGTGACCACCATTTGCCTCATGCAGTGCCACACATCTCTTTAGCATAGAGTTGATCAGACAGTTGATTGTGGCCTGTGGAATGTTGTCCCACTCCCTATTTTGGGACACTTTACATGTTACGTTTATATTTTCGTTCAGTATATATGGATTAAGAGCTTCATCATTAATTTATTCTATTCATACAGCAGATGGAACCCTATCCCACACATTGAGCCATGATCCAGTTCCGTGTTTTCTTCTGACCGGGTCCCCTCTTCCTCCCCGAGAAGGCATCACCACAGCCCGCCTGCATCGCTCTGTGCTCCGTTCCACCTATCTGAACCTGATCTCGTCTGAGCATCCACCTCCAAATTGGGTTGTCATTTTTGACCCCTTTGCTCTTCCCGCGAACAGGTCAACGTGCTCTGTACGTGGACGTTTTTGAAGACCGCTAAGAGAGAGAGAGAGCGAGAGAAAGAGAGAGAGAGAGAGAGAGAGAGAGAGAAGAGAGAGAGAGAGAGAGAGGGAGAGAGCGAGAGAGAGAGAGAGAGAAACAGAGAGAGAGAAACAGAGAGAGAGATAGAGAGAGAGCTGGCTTCGTGGATCTTTGCTCGCGTCCTCTCTCTCTTCCAATACTGGACTCGTTGCGTTGGAGTCTGTAGGCTATTGCCTCCCTTCACCGGTGGCGTCCTGTGAGCAGTGATCTGGATACTAAACACTGAGCCTTCGAAAGGTTGTCCGTCAGTCCATGTTTCCTTAACGATTTAACCGCAGCGCTGACTTGGAATCAAATTGGTTGATTTTTCATTCATCTGAGGGGATTGTTTCATCCAAGCAAGAACTCTGGACTGTTACAAGGGAGAAGACCGTTTTTCCAAAGACACACTGCTGCTTTCAATGCCTGGATCTGTGCGCGAACATTGCTGCAGCTTCTTGTGAGATGTGGTAAGTCAATGCATCGTTTTTCTACCGTTATGAATGATCTATTGGATTTTAGAATAGATGTGGCCTGCACTGTGTAGTGAGGTGGTATACGGTAGGCTCGAGGTTCTCCCTTTAGCAGCGTTGAAGACCGATGATGCTCGGTAGCGGTGACGGGATGGAATGGGCGTCGCTCCCAGTCCCCGCGCGAGGTGTTGGTTAGATACGCTCACGTTCTTAACGGCTTCTCGCTCCTCCAAATAATCTATCTAAACACATTTTCGTTATTTACCATTCCTCACTTAACGCTTTTTTCAACATGTCAGCCGCTCTGCAGGCATAACAAACGTATTAATCTATTTTGTTTATGGTGTTTGAAAATAGCTGCTCCTTTTCGTGTCTCCTATGTGGGTGTCATGAGATTCGATTCTCAACGCTCCATCATGGTTCAAAACAATCCGAGAAGGGATGCGGCGCCGGGGAGAGAGACTCCGGGGGGAAATGGAAACATGTTGTTATGGCAGCCATATCCAGCCACTTGTGTGTTGTTTAGAAACCTGAACGCTCCATTTCATCCAATAATACCAAGATGGATTCAGTAGGTTTCTTAAATCAACAAGGCCAATGTTTCAGGACGTGCCAGTGACTTGAATGAATTACACCTCTTATTTATATCAAGGCACAAATGACCTTGATCTTCCTTCTGAACAGCAGAAATGCAGTGTCTGATATCGATCAATAATGCCGTGTCTGATAGCAATCAATAACATGATAGACTGATAGGAGATAATGACATGTCGTTATTTGCCATTAACTGACATTGATTGCCACTGGATATGATCCCTAGACTGTATATTCTCAGGCTTGCGTCCCAAATGGCACCATATTCCCTACATAGTGCACTACTTTTGACCAGAGCCTTCTGGGCCCTGCTCAAAAGTAGTGCACTAAATCATCTTCGTTAGGGCGACATTTCAGAGGGCCTTAGTAATGTTATAATGGCCAATAACTTGTCTCACTGTAGATGATTAATGGACAGTGGTTGTCTGGACTGAAGAGAGATGATTGCAGATATATCTCACTGATGCTCAGAGAGGATTTGGGCAAGACACACACATACACACACACACACACACACACACATACACACACACACACACACATATACATGGACACACAATATACACACACATTACACACAATATACACACAATGCACGCATGCACGCACGCATACACACAGCTGCTCTGAATAGCCAATTGTTCTCTGTGTGGTAGCTAGATAGTGGTACCTCGATTTAGAGATCCTAAGAGATCAAATGTCTGTCAAATACAGTGATGTTATGTCATAGTTCATTCAAACTGCCTGGGATTGTGAGTATTCTGATTACGAGTAGGGAGATTCCTGATCATGTGACCTAACCAGGAAATCCCCAGGCCCCCAGTTATGGCCTCGTAAGGAGGGCCCAGAGGTCTTCTTGATCAGGTCACCTGGTCAGAGCTGCCAGATGTGTCAAATTGTTGAACCCTGTTTGTGACCGTAAACATCACAAGGCCCTGGTCCACTCTCTTTTACAGATCCCATAGGTGCTGGGTCAGGGGTTTCTCAACCCTAACCTTTACCATTAGATGGGAAAAAACATAAAACTGTTCCTAGGTCAGTGTCTAGGAACATATTAACCCATATATTCTCAGACAGTCAGGAGTTGTTCAACCCTAACCTATACCATTAGATGGGAAAAACATAAAAGTGTTACTACACTCTAAAAAACGCTGGGTTAAAAACAGCCCAATCTTTTTTTTTTTTTGTTGTTGGGGTAACCCAGCGGTGAGTTAATATTGGACAGAACACACGTTTGGGGTTGTGTGAATATCCCAACAAGTTGGGTTATTGGGATTACCCAAACATGGGTTTAATTTAACCATCGGTTGGGTATTTTTTAACTCTCGTGCTGGGTTGACCTGGCAGCTGGGTATTTTGGAATGTAATCTTTAGGTTATTTTCAGGAGACGTGGCTTTCAGCTAGATCCTATTGGCCACCCGTGAGATGAAATGTCATTCCTGTTCATGTTATGTTTACATACTGTAAATTGAAATGTTCCTTTATTTTTTTTATTCTATAATATTAAAGATGATTTATTACACATTACAATAAGGTATACCACCTTATTGCTTAACAAAGGTATACCACCTTATTGCATCACAACAATGGGATTTACACAGGCTTTTAGGGAACTCATACACTTCTGTAAGCCTCGTTGAAGCTACATAAATGTCAATGTTGGACCTTGACGTGATAACTACTAGGGTTGGGCGGTATCCAGATTTTCATACCGTCGTACCATTTCTGTACCACACAGGGGTAAACGGTGTTACCGGAAGTGCACAAAAGGGGCGCTATTTCTAAAACAATTTAGGCAACAGGGATCTTTGATCCAGGAGGGGATTGAATGTCTCTGCTGTAACCAGTAAGCTTGATCTTGACATCTAGCCACTCAGCTAGCAAGTGAGCGAACCAAATACATAGCTGGAGCCCTGCGCTGGATATAATTTATTTGACACATCTTAGATTTCTGATAGTAATACTTAACTTATAGTTGTAAGCAGTGGCGTAGCACGCAGCCCCTGCAGCTCCCGCCAGGGACAAGCGGTATATCGCCCAAGCCTAATAACTATAGAACAGAACAGACTTTTACTCTCACTGGTGGTTATAAAGAACTATCTGAAAGCCACGCCCCTACTAAACTACACCTCCAGCCTTCTGAGTTGACCCACTGGGTCATAGCTCAATACCCCAGCACCGACAACCCAGCACCAATAACCCAGCAGTTTTTAAAGAGAACAACCCAACTAAGTGACCCAACGCCTGCAACCCGACCGTTGGGTCAACCAAATAACCCAACATGTCTTTGAGTGTAGGTCATATTCTCTGACAGTCAGGAGTTGTTCAACCAGTGGTGGAAAAAGTACCAAATGGTCATACTTGAGTAAAAGTAAAGATACAGTGCCTTGCAACAGTATTCATCCCCCTTGGCGTTTTTCCTATTTTGTTGCATTGCAACCTGTCATTTAAATAGATTTTTATTTGGATTTCATGTAATGGACATACACAAAACAGTCAAAATTGGTGAAGTGAAATTAATTGTTTTTATTGTTTCAAAAAATTCAAAAAAATAAATAACAGAAAAGTGGTGCGTGCATATGTATTAACCCCTTTTGTTATGAAGCCCCTAAATAAGATCTGGTGCAACCAATTACCTTCAGAAGTCACATAATTAGTTAAATAAAGTCCACCTCTGTTCAATCTAAGTGTCACATGATCTGTCACATGATATCAGTATATATACACCTGGTCTGAAAGGCCCCAGAGTCTGCAACACCACTAAGCAAGGGACACCACCAAGTAAGCGGCACCATGAAGACCAAGGAGCTCTCCAAACAGGTCAGGGACAAAGTTGTGGAGAAGTACAGATCAGGGTTGGGTTATAAAACAATATCCGAAACTTTGAACATCCCACGGAGCACCATTAAATCCATTATTGTAAAATGGAAAGAATATGGCAGCACAACAAACCTGCCAAAAGAGGGCTGCCCACCAAAACTCACGGACCAGGCAAGAAGGGCATTAATCAGAGTTATGCACGCTCAAGTTTTCTGTTTCTTTTGTCTTATTTCTTGTTTGTTTCACACAAAAAAAATATTTTGCATCTTCAAAGTGGTAGGCATGTTGTGTAACGCAAATGATACAAAATCAATTAAAATTCCAGGTTGTAAGGCAACAAAATAGGAAAAATGCCAAGGGGGGTGAATACCTTCGTAAGCCACTGTAGATAGAATTGTGATGAGGCATATATCTGGGGAAGGGTATAACATCTTTCATAACTTTAATAACTCTACCTACATGTACATATTACCCCAATTACCTTGACTATCTGGTGCCCCCGCACATTGACTCGGTACCGGTACCCCCTGTATATAGCCTCGCTATTGTAATTTTTTACTGCTGCTCTTTAATTATTTGTGACTTTTATTTCGTATTATTTTATATTGTATTTCTTAGTGATTTTTGTTGTTGTTATTCTTTCTTAAAACTGCATTGTTGGTTAAGGGCTTGTAATTAAGCATTTCACTGTAAGGTCTACACCTGTTGTATTCGGTGCATGTGGACAAATAACATTTGATATGATTTGATTTGATTTGATTTGATTTTTATTTGAAAGTTTCCAAGAGCACAGTGTTTTCCATCATTTGGGAAATTGAAAAAATATGGAACTACCCAGACTCTGCCTGGAGCTGGCTGTCTGACTAAACTGAGAAACCGGGCAAGAAGAACCTTTGGTCAGGGAGGTGACCAAGAACCCAATGACCACTCTGACAGAACTACAGAGTTCCTTGGCTGAGATGGGAGAACCTGCCAGAAGGACAACAGTCTCTACAGCGCTGCGCCAATCTGGACTTTATGGGCGAGTGGCCAGACGGAAGCCACTCCTGAGAAAAAGGCACATGACAGCACACCTGGAGTTAGCAAAAAAGGCACATGAAAGACACTGAGAGCATAAGGCAAAATATTACGTAGTCTGATGAGACAAAAATTTTACTCTTTGGCCTGAATGCAAAGCACTATGTCTGCAGAAAACCAGGCTCAAATATATATACAGTGTGTACAAATGTAGTAAGTTATGGAGGTAAGGCAATAAAATAGGCCATAGTGCAAAATAATTACAATTTAGTATTAACACTGGAATGATAGATGTGCAGAAGATGATGTGCGCAAATAGAGATACTGGGGTGCAAACGAGCAAAATAAATAACAATAACAATATGGGGATGAGGTAGTTGGGTGGGCTAATTACAGATGGGTTGTGTACAGGTGCAGTGATCGGTAAGGTGCTCTGACAACTGATGCTTAAAGATAGTGAGGGAGATAAGTGTCTCCAGCTTCAGAGATTTTTGCAATTTGTTCCAGTCATTGGCAGCAGAGAACTGGAAGGAATGGCGGCCAAAGGAGGTGTTGGCTTTGGCTTTGGGGATGACCAATAGGAATTAAACATCACTTTGCAAACCAGCATAAGTTGACTGCAAGTCTGATGTGGCCTGTAAACCAGGAGTTTCCTAACACCACTGTGTTAGGGTAGAACTAGGCCCTCAAATAAAGGCCTTATGATATATGCAATGTATTGCCATAAACAATTTAATTTTAAAGGCTAATAAGGCTGGTGGAAATGTTCTAGGAAGAACCCTCCAAAGAGAAAACGGTTCTCGGTAGAACCCTTCAAAGAGGGTTCTAGGAAGATCCTTTAGATGATAAAATGGTTCTTGGTAGAACCCTTCAAAGAGGATAACCATATACATGGGGGTTCTATAAAGAACCCTACCCAGCACCAAAAAGGTTCCCCTATGGGGACAAACCGAAGAACCCTATATGGTTCTACTTAGCAAAATAAAATTATAAGAGTGTAGTGCACTACTCTTGTGCACTGTATAGAGAATAGGGTATCATTTGGGAAGCAAAGAGTGAGATAAAGGGCCTAGTTTTAGAGGAAATCTGTCTTTACACTTGACAGAGTATTTTAGATCTCTCATAGGGATGGCTGGGTATAGTCCTCCTCATTATTTCCATTCGGGGATACAGATATATTCAGATGTCTGGTTTAACAGTTAGGTTAGTTTCCACTTTAAAATCGGGGCTGAATCGATGTATTTATGTGACTGCCTGGGTTTAAGCCCGTCGAGCTAAAGTCTAGGCAATAGCTCAGGGAACTAACGCAAGGACTTCAGTTCTTAGGTTTAAAATCACATCACAACACAATGCATTTTCATTATTATTTTTTTATTACAATGTATCTTTCATCATATGACCATTTATTTCTTGATGCTCTAAAAACATATATGTTCTTGCTATGAGTTGCATCATAACAACTTGTCTAATACAATGACCTAATTAGCTATGGCTGTAGTCAGCAGAATGGAGGATGGAGACAGAGTGAGTCTGGTTGCTGTTGTTATACACTGTACAGCCTGAGGTGTCCTCAACATCAACATCTAGACAGTGTCATTAGATGCACTCTGACACCACTCAGACTGGATGGGGGGGCATCCCAAAATGGCACCCCTATTCCCTATATAGGCCTTTGGGTCCTGGTCAAAAGTAGTGCACTTCCTAGGGGAATAGGGTGCCATTTGGGACTTAAACAGTGTCATTAGGGTCTGGTCCTGGCCTCAGATGCACTCTGACATTCCTTACTGGTTTTGTGTGTATTGGGTATATGTTGTGAAATTGTTAGATATGACTTGTTAGATATATTACTGCGCTGTCGGAGCTAGAAGCATTTCGCTACACCCGCTATAACATCTGCTGAACACGTGTACGTGACAAATACATTTTGATTTGATTTGATTGGACATGCCTGACATGACATGGCTTTGTATTTTAATTAGTCTGGAGTAGAGAAAGGGTTAAGTGCAGTGGTGTAAAGTACTTAAGAAAAAATGTTTTAAAGTAATACTTAAGTAGTTTTTTGGGGTATATGTACTTTACTTAACTATTTATACTTTTGACAACTTTTACTTTTACTTCACTACATTCCTAAAGAAAAGTATGTACTTTTTACTCCATATATTTTCCCTGACACCCAAAAGTACTTTGTTACATTTTGAATGCTTGGCAGGACAGAAAAATTGTCCAATTCACGCACTTATCAAGAGAACATCCCTGGTCATCCCTTCTTCCTCTGTTCTGGCGGACTCACTAAACACAAATGCTTCGTTTGTAAATGATGTCTGAGTGTTGGAGTGTGCCCCTGGCTATCCGTAAAATAATATATAAAAAAATAAGAAAATGGTGCCGTCTGGTTTGCTTAATATAAGGAATTTTAAATGATTTATACATTTTACTTTTGATACTTAAGTATATTTTAAACCAAATACTTTTAGACTTTTACTCAAGTAGTATTTTACTGGGTGACTTACACTTTGACTTGAGTTATTTTCTATTAAAGTATCTTTACTTTTACTCAAGTATGACAGTTGGGTACTTTTTCCACCACTGCTGTTTTTCCATGTATGAATCTGTTATTCAATAGATTTCTATGGGCTAATAGCAGTAATTCAATGAATGAAGGTACAGTGGCTTGCGAAAGTATTCCTACCTCCCTTGGCATTTTTCCTATTTTGTTGCCTCTATTTTGTTGCCTAACAACCTGGAATTAAAATGGATTTTTTGGGGGTTTGTATCATTTGATTTACACAACATGCCTACCACTTTGAAGATGCAAAATATTTTTTTTGTGAAACAAACAAGAAATAAGACCAAAAAAACTGAAAACTTGAGCGTGCATAACTATTTTCTGAAAGAAGTTATTTTTTTCATTTCACTTCACCAATTTGGACTATTTTGTATATGTCCATTACATGAAATCCAAATAAAAATCCATTTAAATTACAGGTTGTAGTGCAACAAAATAGGAAAAACGGCAAGGGGGATGAATACTTTTGCAAGGCACTGTACAGACAGTTCCTTGGACTTCCTGGTATAGTTTCTGCTCTGACATGCACTGCCAACTGTGGGACCTTATATAGACAGGTGTGTTTCTTTCTAAATCGTGTCCAACCAATTGAATTGGCCACAGTTGGACTCCAATCAAGTTGTAGTGGATGATCAATGGACATCAGAAGCACCTGAGCCCATAACAAAGGGTTGGGAATACTTATGTAAATGAGTATTCAAATTCTAAAAACGTGATTTTCGCTTTGTTATAATGCGAAAAAAATAATATTTAATCCATTTTGAATTCAGGCTGTAATAAAACAAAATGTGGAATAAATCAAGGGGTATGAATACTCTCTGAAGGCACTGTATCTCACAGTAGACTGGAGCTATCAGCTCACTGCACCACCCATAACGTGTGAATGAATGGGGATAGCCTGGTTAACCCAGATTGGAGTTGAGGTCACAGTGGTGGGGGAAGTGTTCAGTCTGGTTCAACCTCAATATGATCTAGCCTTAATACTAGGTCTGGTCATGTGATGGTGGTCTTCAGTTCAGTTAGTTACTCCATTAGATAGAGGTAGATGTGGTCTATGTTACCCCATTAGACAGAGGTAGATGTGGTCTATGTTACCCCATTAGACAGAGGTAGATGTGGTCTATGTTACCCCATTAGACAGAGGTAGATGTGGTCTATGTTACCCCATTAGACAGAGGTAGATGTGGTCTATGTTACTCCATTAGACAGAGGTAGATGTGGTCTATGTTACTCCATTAGATAGAGGTAGATGTGGTCTATGTTACTCCATTAGATAGAGGTAGATGTGGTCTATGTTGCTCCATTAGATAGAGGTAGATGTGGTCTATGTTACTCCATTAGATAGAGGTAGATGTGGTCTATGTTACTCCATTAGACAGTGTCACAGTTCCCTCAGCCAGAACCCAAAAGCAGACCAGGACAAGGAGAGTTGAACGAAGGTGAGGGTTTATTAGATACGACAAAAGGTGCAGAATAATCCAGGGACAGAGCGGGCGGCGTGGTTGAGTAGTTGGGGGTGCAGTACTGGGTCCAGTGATGGCTCGGCAGCCGCCGACCATCAGGCAGAGGTGGGGTGAAGGTTCCGGACGTGTGACTGCAGGTGGAACAAAAACGGAGGTAAGAACACAAAAACTCAACAAAGTACAAAATAACAAAACTCACGCTAGAAAACTCTGAACTGATACACAGAACACCTACTGTTCATGGCTAACGATCCGGCAGGAACTGGATGTTTGGCCAGAGCCTAAAAAGGGTGATGATGAGGGCCAGGTGTGCAGATTGCTGACGGGATGCAGGTGCGGAAAACAAGAGAGCTCCCCGGAGCGTTCCCGAACCCTCGGGAAACTGGAGACTACGAACAGGAAACACTAGTCACCAGACAGGACCCGACTCAGACTGCCGGGATCGTTACAGTACCCCCCTCCGACGAACGCCACCGGGCGGACCTCCCGGAGCGCCAGGATGGAGGCGGTAGAAATCCCTGATGAGGTCAGCATCTAGGACCTGTCGCCGCGGAATCCAACTCCTCTCTTCAGGACCATACCCCTCCCAGTCCACGAGATACTGGAAACCCCGGCCCCGCCCGTCTGGAATCCATGATGCGACGCACCGTGTAGGCAGGACCACCTCCGATCATCCGAGGAGGAGGAGGAGGAGGCGGAGGAGGCAACAGAGGACTGAGGAAGACAGGCTTGAGGCAGGAGACATGAAAGGTGGGATGGACTCTGAGCGTCCTCGGTAGTTTGAGTCGAACTGCCACCGGATTGATCACCTTCTCCACCACAAACGGACCAATGAACTTCGGTAACAACTTCCTAGACTCAGTCCGTAACGGAAGATCCCGTGTGGCCAACCAAACCCTATCTCCGATGGTATAGGTGGGAGCGGGGATCCGGCGACGATTCGCCTGGAGCTGATACCGATCCGAACCTCTAAGGAGTGCCCTTCTGGCCCGATGCCAGGTCCGGTGGCAACGACGAATATGAGCCTGAACAGAAGGCACTGATAGCTCCTTCTCCTGAGAAGGGAACAGGGGAGGTTGGTAGCCATACAGGCACTGGAAGGGAGACATCCCAGTGGCAGATGTAGGGAGAGTATTGTGGGCATACTCAACCCAAGGCAACTGAGAGGCCCAGGAGGTGGGGTTGGAAGAGACCAGACAGCGTAGCGTGGATTCCATCTTCTGGTTGGCTCTCTCCGCCTGACCATTGGATTGGGGGTGAAAACCAGATGTGAGACTGACTGTAGCTCCAATGGCCAAACAGAAGGACTTCCAGACAGCAGAGGTAAACTGAGGGCCACGGTCGGAAACGATATCACTGGGCAAACCGTGGACCCTGAAAACCTCCCTAACCAGGATCTCGGACGTCTCCGAGGCAGAGGGAAGCTTGGCAATAGGCACAAAGTGGGCGAACTTGCTGAATCTGTCCACGATAGTCAGAACGACCGTGTTCCCCTCAGAAGCGGGCAACCCCGTGACGAAGTCCAGGGCCAGATGCGACCATGGACGCCGGGAATAGGAAGGGGGTGAAGTAGTCCAGAGCTGGGCCGATTGGTACTCTTATTCTGCGCACACACTGGACAGGCAGCAACAAAACCCCGAGTATCCTCGGCCATGGCAGGCCACCAAAAACGTCTGCGAAGAAACGCCATAGTCCGAGCCACGCCCGGGGTGACAAGCCATCTTGCTGGCGTGGGACCATTTGAGGACAGCAGGACGAACCGACTCAGGCACAAACAACCGACCGGGTGGACCGTTACCGGGACCGGGCTGAGTCCGAAGGGCCGCCAGCACCTCCTCCTCAATCTTCCACATCACTGCTCCCACGACGCAGTTCCGGGGGAGAATAGTCTCGGTCTTGGACCCACTCTCCTCCGTCTTGGAGAACATCCGGGACAAGGCGTCCGCCTTGCCGTTCTTAGATCCAGGTCGGAACGTCAGGGCAAACTTGAATCGTCCGAAAAACAACGCCCACCTGGCCTGGACGGGAGTTGAGACGTTTAGCCGATTGCACGTAAGCAAGATTCTTGTGGTCAGTCCAGACAATAAACGGTTGCTCCGCCCCTCCAACCAGTGGCGCCACTCCTCCAAGGCAAGTTTCACCGCGAGAAGCTCCCGGTTACCCACATCGTAATTCCTCTCTGCAGGCGAAAGGCGACGAGAGTAGTAGGCGCAGGGATGGAGTTTACTGTCCGTGGAGCATCGCTGCGACAGGATAGCGCCAACTCCCACATCAGACGCGTCCACTTCAACGACGAACTGACGGGCCGTGTCCGGTTGAGAGAGAATCGGTGCGTTGGTGAATCGCCTCTTCAAATCCAGAAACGCTCGATCCGCCTCCGGATTCCACTTGAAGGTCCTGATACTGGAAGTCAAGGCAGTTAATGGAGCGGCCACACGGCTGTAATCCCGGATGAATCTGCGGTAGAAATTCGCAAACCCCAAAAATCTCTGGAGTTGCAATCTCGTACCGGGCTGGACCCATTCCAGAACCGCTCTAACCTTCTCCTGATCCATCCTAATCTCACCCCTGGAGATGATGTACCCGAGAAAGGATGTAGTGTGGGCGTGAAACTCGCACTTCTCGGCCTTCACGAACAGGCGATTCTCCAACAATCGCTGCAGAACCTGCCGGACATGCTGGACGTGGTCGGAAGGTTCCTTCGAGAAGATCAGAATGTCATCCAGGTAAACAAACACGAAGAGACCGATCATATCTCTCAGGACGTCGTTCACCATACTCTGGAATACCGCTGGAGCATTGGTCAGTCCAAACGGCATCACCTGATACTCGAGTGACCCATCGGTGTATTGAAACCCGCAACCACTCGTCCCCCTCTCTGATCCGGACCAGGTGATACGCATTGCGTAGGTCTAGCTTGGTGAACACTGTAGCACCCTGTAAGGAGTCGAAGGCAGAACTCATCAAGGGCAGGGGATACTTGTTCTTGACCGTGATGTCATTCAACCCCCGATAATCAATACACGGTCGAAGAGAGCCATCCTTCTTTCCCACAAAGAAGAATCCTGCCCCCAGGGGGTGATGACGAGGGACGAACGAGACCAGCAGCTAGGGACTCCTTGATGTAGGTCTCCAACGCCTCACGTTCAGGTCGGGAGATACTGTATAACCTTCCCTTGGGGTAGACAGCTCCAGGAACCAGGTTGATGGCACAATCATATGGTCGGTGGGGAGGAAGTGACAGAGCCTTCTGCTTACTGAAAACTTCCCCCAAATCGTGATATGTCTCGGGAACCAGGGACAAATCTGGGGGTTTAGCCTCAATCACCTGACTGGGAACCGAATGGGGGCAGGCAGTCTTGAGACAGTTAGCATGACAATCAAGGCTCCAACTCGTTACCTTGCCCGTCACCCAATCGAACGTGGGATTGTGTTCCTTCAGCCAGGGGTATCCAAGGACCAGAGGAACATGGGAAGACGGCAGAATGAAAAATGAAATCATCTCAGAATGATTCCCCGACAACCGCATCTTAACCGGTTCAGTCCTCATCGTGATACGTGCCAGACTACTGCCGTTCAGAGTGGTCGCTTCAATGGCTTCCGGCAATTGCTCCTTGGAAAGCCCCAGCTGTTCCACCAACTTCGGCATCAAGAAAACTTCCATCGGCACCTGAATCGATAAAAGCGTTAAGCGCTAAGCTCTGATTCCTGTTCACAAGGGTAGCCGGGAAGCGGGGTCTGACAGAGGTACTGAGAGGTTGAAACTGGCTCGCTAAAAGTCCTCCCAACTTTAGCGAGCCGGGCAGTTTGACGACCGCCGGGAACAAGTGGAGATGTAATGTCCCGAGCGACCACAGTAGAGGCAGCAGTTGGTCTTACGTCTATGTTGACGCTCCTCCTTGGTTAACCCGTGCCGCCCCACTTGCATGGGTTCAGAATCGGGAGAGAGGTCCTCTCCACTAATCCTTAGTGGTGGAGAATGATCGACGTGTTCTGGTCCACCACCCGACCCGACTGGGAACTGAGAAGCTGATCGATTGGACGGACCCCATTGCTTCTCCCTCCTTCGCTCTCGGACTCGATTATCCACCCGAATAGACAAGGCTACCAAGCTGTCCAGGTCACTAGGCTCGGATAGGAGATCAACTCATCCTTGAGCTGCTCCGACAGGCCCTGGTAAAAGGCCGCTTGCAAAGACTCCTCGTTCCACCCACTCTCCACAGCCAACGTCTTGAACTCGATCACGAAGTCGGCCACGCTGCGAGTTCCTTGGTGAAGAGAAAACAGACGCCTAGCTGCGTCCCTCCCTCGGACGGAATGGTCGAAGAGCTTCCTCATCTCGGCCGTGAACCCCTGGTATGAAGCCATGCAGGGATCCTGTCGTTCCCAAACGGCTGAAGCCCACTCCAGCGCCGACCACGCAGCAACTCAATCAAAAAGGCTATCCTAGCCTTGTCAGTGGCATAAGAGTAGGGCTGTAGATCGAACACTAATCCACACTGCATAAGGAAGGAACGGCATCTTCCCAGCTCCCCCTCATATTTCTCCGGCGTCGGAACCTTGGGCTCACGGAGGGACACAACTTCAGAAGCGGCAGGCGAGATGGGTGAAACCGGTAGTGAGTCCTCCACCGGACACTGGCGTTGGTTCTGGACCTCCGTCAGGCCGGTAGAAAGGTTCCGAACTGACAACGCGATCTCCTGTAGTACCAAGCTATGATGGCCCAACATCTTCTCCTGCTGGGTAATGGCATGGCGAACAGAGTCCAGGTCCGCTGGGTTCATATCTGGCCGGATCGTTCTGTCACAGTTCCCTCAGCCAGAACCCAAAAGCAGACCAGGACAAGGAGAGTTGAACGAAGGTGAGGGTTTATTAGATACGACAAAAGGTGCAGAATAATCCAGGGACAGAGCGGGCGGCGTGGTTGAGTAGTTGGGGGTGCAGTACTGGGTCCAGTGATGGCTCGGCAGCCGCCGACCATCAGGCAGAGGTGGGGTGAAGGTTCCGGACGTGTGACTGCAGGTGGAACAAAAACGGAGGTAAGAACACAAAAACTCAACAAAGTACAAAATAACAAAACTCACGCTAGAAAACTCTGAACTGATACACAGAACACCTACTGTTCATGGCTAACGATCCGGCAGGAACTGGATGTTTGGCCAGAGCCTAAAAAGGGTGATGATGAGGGCCAGGTGTGCAGATTGCTGACGGGATGCAGGTGCGGAAAACAAGAGAGCTCCCCGGAGCGTTCCCGAACCCTCGGGAAACTGGAGACTACGAACAGGAAACACTAGTCACCAGACAGGACCCGACTCAGACTGCCGGGATCGTTACAGACAGAGGTAGATGTGGTCTATGTTACTCCATTAGATAGAGGTAGATGTGGTCTATGTTACTCCATTAGACAGAGGTAGATGTGGTCTATGTTACCCCATTAGACAGAGGTAGATGTGGTCTATGTTACTCCATTAGACAGAGGTAGATGTGGTCTATGTTACCCCATTAGACAGAGGTAGATGTGGTCTATGTTACTCCATTAGACAGAGGTAGACGTCTACCCACATCGGCCCATGTCTACTCCCACTCCTAAACTTGCCGGCATGTGCACGGGAGATATGAAAGGCTGACCAAGAATGTGGTAAAAATGGGACTGTATAAAAACATGATTATTATTTTACAGGCAGCATACCATACAGTCTGTCTGTAAATGATAATACACACATGCACACAGGCAGACAGACAGACAGACAGACAGTCAGTTAGTTACTCCATTAGATAGAGGTAGATGTGGTCTATGTTACTCCATTAGATAGAGGTAGATGTGGTCTATGTTACTCCATTAGACAGAGGTAGATGTGGTCTATGTTACTCCATTAGACAGAGGTAGATGTGGTCTATGTTACTCCATTAGACAGAGGTAGATGTGGTCTATGTTACTCCATTAGACAGAGGTAGATGTGGTCTATGTTACTCCATTAGACAGAGGTAGATGTGGTCTATGTTACCCCATTAGACAGAGGTAGATGTGGTCTATGTTACCCCATTAGATAGAGGTAGATGTGGTCTATGTTACTCCATTAGACAGAGGTAGATGTGGTCTATGTTACTCCATTAGACAGAGGTAGATGTGGTCTATGTTACCCCATTAGATAGAGGTAGATGTGGTCTATGTTACCCCATTAGATAGAGGTAGATGATGGTCTATGGTTGAGGAGACTAAGTGGTGCTACATTTCTGTCACACCAGTGGAGGCTCATGGGAGGAGCTATAGGAGGACGGGCTCATTGTAAATGCTGGAATGGTATAAATGGAACGGAGTCCAACATGTGGTTTCCATATGTTTGATGTGTTTGATACAGTTCCATTAGTTCCATCCAGCCATAACAATGAGCCCGTCCTCCGGTAGCTCCTCCCATGAGCCTCCACTGGTGTGACACATATACAGATTCAGATACGATTTTCAAACCAAGCCGTTTTCCCACCAACTTTAGCATCCTGAATACTTTTTTTGTAGACTGTTCTTTATATATGAAAGGTATCGCCGGAGACGAATCCTCTACTTTCATATCCGCCAACCGACCTAGCCATGATTGTGGTAAAGTTCTGCTTAAGGCTTAGTATGAAATGTAGCCGTAATGCTGAGGCGGCGTTGGCAGCTGCTCTGTCGTGGTCCTCTGTAGCTCAATTGGTAGAGCAGGCGCTTGTAACGCCAGGGTGGGGATCCGGGACCACCATACGTAAAAATGTATGCACACATGACTGTAAGTCGCTTTGACGTCTGCTAAATGGCATATTATTATATTATTATGCACTACGCTCTTAGTGTAGTCTTGATGGTTGCTAGGCAGCGCCCGTTACTACCATCCTCCTGTCAGTTCTAAACTTTGCGAGGCGTGTCACTTCCCCCATCTCTTCATATAGCCCCACCACATGAACTGTTTTTTTTAACCACAACTGGATGGATCCGTAAAAGAATGACTGTGGGAATAAATATCACTGAATGACTAAAACCTTGGAATGAAAGTAGCCTAATGAAATTGAAGTCATCAAATTGTTGCTCACTGAAACTCTCAATGTCGTCCCGTTGTTATAATACATTTGAAGCAATAGGTCCCTACCCGCGTGTGGTCAACTAGTTCAGCACCGTTTCACGCTGCTTTGAGACAAGCGTGGGGACTCTTCTAGGTAAATCAATCAATGTCAGATTTGTATTTTCCCTGAATCTCCGTTTGGATATTGGTTAGGCGACAAGTCAGGCTGTGGTAATGTCAGCTAAGTTGAGGTGAAGCTGTTCATGATCACCTTGTCCGTTTGGCTCATTTATTAGCACTGATCAGAACATTTTTGCCAGCACGTTATGTAGCTTCACAAGTGGATTATTTTGCTCTTCACTCTCAGTCGTTTAATAGCCTAGACCTACTGCCGACCAACAGGCTGTGTCTTCACTGACTTGTCTGATAATCAATCAATGTGATTTTGTTTCACTGAATCTCTGTCTGTATAGGCTATTTGGTTAATTCTCTGGCTGGGCTAATAATTGGAGGTGGTATAGCTCATCTATGATTTGCTCATCTATCACTGATCAGTAACATTTAGCATGCTATAATGTAGCCTAAATCAAGTGTTCATCTATCACTGATCAGAAACAGTTAGCATGCTATAATGTAGCCTAAATCAAGTGTAGGTCTATTATTTTGCTCAACCACATATAGGCAACTCCAAAAGCCTGCGGAGGTTGTGAAATATGAACGAGACTCTTGCTTTTCAAAATAGTATTTACTATTATTTTGTATCGGTATCATGATGAAGATACTCTCGATGTAAGACCCTACGTCTGCTCTCTAGCGAAGCGGAGGGAGGGTAGGAAATAGATTAAATGTGGTCAGAAAGCGACAGCGGTTCCACAAAACATT